>NW_007730863.1:145520-158850 GCF_000696425.1 Galeopterus variegatus | reverse complement strand
TGGGAAGGCGGGGCAGGGGCGGGGCTGGGCCGGGCCAGCGCGGTGCGCGGGGCAGTCGCCTGGCTCAGACCCGCTTTCTGGTCGCCGTTCCCGGCTATGGCTCCGCGCTGCTGGCGCTGGTGGCACTGGTCGGCGTGGCCTCGGACCCGGCCGCCTCCCGCCGGGAGCACCCCGAGTAGGAGCAGGGCATCTCTGGGGCTGGATGGGAGCGCGGGAGGCCTACGAGCGCTAAGTGCAGGGGTCGGAGCGGAGCTGGGGCAGGGCTGCAGAGGGGCGAGGCTGGAGGGGTCTATTCATGCCGGCGGGATGGGGTGGTGTACGGGGGTAGATGGGGGCTTATGAGGTGATATGTGAGGCCTCCAGGGTGAAGCGGAGGTCAGCAAAGGTGAGAAGGAGAGACCATGAGATCCACAGGTGTGAGACGGGGTGAATGGGGGTTAGATGGATGTCTGTGGTGGAGAGGGAAGTCGGAGGCAAAACAGGGGTCTACAGGAACGAGTCAGGGTCTATATGGGGGTTGTTGGGTAGGCTATCGTCAGTGGCATAGCAGGTTCATGGGTGAGGTGTGGGTCTGGATGAAGACACAGCCTTTGCAGATTCAGGTAAAGTAAGGGAGTCTGCAAATGCCAAAGCTTTGAGGAACGAGAGCAGGAGGGTGCAGGTGAGAGAAAGCTTGGGAAGTTTCATCTTCTGTTGGACACTGAAGTTGGTTTGGAATTGGGGAGGGAGTGATTTGACCTTCCTCCCCCTCCTCTGTGTGGCCCCAGGCTTCCGGCAGCAATTCTCCACACAGGAGAAGACCCCCCAGATCTGTGTGGTGGGCAGTGGCCCAGCTGGCTTCTACACGGCCCAACACCTGCTAAAGGTAAGCCACTTCCTCCTGGCTCCCTCCCCCATCATTCACCTGCTGCTCCAATCATAAGGGCAAGGCCCCACCCCCGTTGGGTTTTAAGACCACTCCTACATGCCTGATGGGGAAGGGGCTTCCAGCCCACCTGGGCCGGACACTTCAGACCTGCTTCCTCACCTACATCTAGGGATTCCCCACTCTAGGCCCTCAGCTGTGAGAGAAGTGTTTGCTTCTCGGGTGGTGGTCAGTGGTCAATGGCAGATGGTCAGCTATGCACCCTTGGCCAGGTACTCCAGGGAGCTTATGCAGACCTGCAGATGACTTTGTCTTCCCCTCATCTTCTCTTCCTTCTCTGTCCTCATCTGTCCCCAACATCCTGCATCTTTAGGCTACCCTCTCTTAGCCTTCTATAACTTTATCCACCTCATATGCTCTCCTCACCCATAGCTCCAGCCCTCCCCATGCTGTCCTGTTCTTTGGCCTGTTTTCCTCCCGCCTCCCCATCAAGGCCAGGGTTTCAAGGCTTTCCGTATTGGCCTTGGCAGGCAGGGCCCCAAGGCTGCCAGCTATATTTGAGACTCCATGTCAGACCTTGGGACAGAGTGGGGAGGGGAGACCCAGGTTGATTGAGACATGGATAGTGGCCTAGCTTTGGAGGCTCTTGGAGTGCCCATGGAGAGACAGGAGAAAGCAGGGATATATTAGTTATACACACATGCAGATACTTGAAAGGTAGGGTGACCAATTGTCCTGGTTTGCCTGGGACACAGGGTTTCAATGCTAAAACTGGGAGAGTCTCAGGGACACCAGGATGAGTTGGTTACTCTGCCAAAAAGTGACTGTATTAGTCCATTTTTGTTGCTTATAACAAAGTACATGGAACTGGTGATTTATAAAGAAAATGAAATTTATTGCTTACAGTTTCTGAGACTGGGAAGTCCAAAGTTCATCTGGTGGTGGCGACAGTGACCCAGTGGTCTCACATTGCAAGTTGGTGGAAGCAAAGAGAGAGACAGACTCTCCTCTTCTTTTAAAGCCCTCAGAACCACGCCCCTGACCACCATTTTTAATCCATTCACTACTGCAAGGTCCTACAATCCAATCACCTCTTCAAGGCTCCACCTTTCAATTACCATAATAGGATTGGGTAATTAACACCCTCTTAACAGTCACAGTGGGGACCAAGTTTCTTTTTTTTTTTGCAGCTCCCCACCGGGGCTAAGTTTCTAATACATAAAACTTGGGGGACATAATTCAAGCTTCAGTGAGTTTTGGGGGGACATAATTCAATCCACTACAGTGACCCATGCATGCCTCCCAAGTAACACAGGTGAAAGAGCTAGTTACAATGAATGAGCTGAGTCAGATGGGGTCAATGAGAAACTGTTTCCTGGAGAAGATGCATTTGAGCTGCACTGAAGGCCACAGGCTTTGGGGAGGGCTACCCAAGTGTGGGGAGTCATCCTGGAAAGCAAGGTCACAGGCAAACTGCTGCGTGGGAGGACAGCCTGGCCACTGGGATGGAGACTGGGGAGCTATGGGGGGGTGGGGAGGACCTGGAGGGCTCTGTGTAAAGGCCATTGTGTTAGCTGAGCCTGAAATTTTGGGAGGGGGAGAGCAGACCTTTGAGGCAGGGTTGTTGGCACCCCCTATGTGAGCAAAGGCTCTGGCCTGCACTCGGCCGGTAGACACTTGCATGCGCTTTTTGTTGTGGATGGGCTGGGGATGGACACAGGCCAGTTAGGAGCTGATCCTTGCCCACGGGGGGCTCCAGGCTACTGGCTATACTCCTAAGATAGGACTGTGTGGCATGTTTGGGGCAGTGGCACTTAGCTTGAGTTAGGCACTGAGTACATCTCATAGCATCCTCACGACAACCTGTGAAGCAGGTGTCATGACTCTCGCTTCACAGGTGAGGCACTAGCTGAGTGAGGTTGTCCACGTTTCCACTGCTAAGAAGGGAAGGTGCTGGGATCTGAGCGAATAGCAGAGCCCTGCCCTTACACACCATGCTAGGACATTCATTCATTCAATAATCATTTACTGGACATTGACATATTCTGGGCACAGGCCGCACTGGGAACATGGGGGTAAACAGGACAGACTTGCTCCCTGTGCTCAAAGACCTAACATTCCAACGTGAGGGGGCAGGTGGTTGCTTTACAAGGTGTTTTAGGGCTCGGATGGGTGTAAGCACAGGCACTGGGGCATAGAGAGAGGAGCCACCTAACCCAGTCCTGAGCAAGAGATGTCCAAATTGCAGACTGAAGGACAGTAGGAGATGTCAGGTCAGAGGATAGAATGACACGAGTGTCCCAGGCACAGGGAACTGCACGGACAAAGGCCAGAGGAGGGAGAGAATGGCCCTTTGGGGAAAAGGCAAGTTCTGGAAGGTAGGTGTGTGCAGTGAGGAGTGAAGAGGTGAGAGTTGAGGCTGAGGAGGCAGGTGGCGCTCAGATCCTGGGGGGCTTGGAGGCCGCTGACCAGGCTTTGGACTCAGGCAGGTTTCTCTGGATGCTGCCCACAGCCCCTCCCTCCCTCCCTGGGACTTATTAAAATGCACATTTCTGGGCCTAGCTAGACCTAATCAAACTCTGTGGCCGGGGCCTAGGAATCAGTAATTTTAAATGCTCCAGGGGATTTTCTGGGGTGCTCTCTGCCTGTTGGGTAGATATAGGCAGGGCTGGGGACCAAGAGAGCAGTGGGGAGCTGGGCTGGCAGCTAGGAGTAGGGGAGAGGACGTAGGATTGATGGGACGGGGGAGTCAGGAGCCCCAGGGAGGATCCAGGTGGATGGGTGGATGGGAACACAGGAGAAGGAGAGAGGTTTGGGAGAGGGAGATTTGTCTTTAATCTTGATGGAGTGAGACATCCATGGGTCTCAGGGGCTTGGGGAAAGATCTGGGCAGGAGAGAGAGTGGAATAGCACCATCAAGTCCGAGGAAATTCGAGGTCACAGGAGGGAGTGAGTAAGACCTCCCAGGGAGTGTGTGCCCAGGGAGAGGGGAGGGGTCCCAGATCGGAAGAACCCCAGAGAATGTCCTTGTTAGAGGGAACAGCTGGAGGGACAGGAGGGAACTGTGAGGAAAGTTTCCTGGAGGATGAGGTCAGCTGTGTGACATGGAGGTACGATGGCCAGAGGACAAGGGGATTGGAACCCTTAGCCTTGGTGAAATAAGGGGTTAAAATGTCCAGATGATTCAGCATTATGGAGGTGGCCCTGAGCATAGCAGTGGGACTCGTACAAGAAAGAATGGAAGATAAAGAAGAGGTTAGATTGTGTAAGGTGCTGACCGCCAGGCTGAGCAGTTTGAACTCTGTCCCATGGGAACGGGCAGCAAGGGCAGGGTTTTGAGCAAGGCAGTGACTTGTGACAGCAACAACCACAGTAATAGTAATGGTAGCTTACCCTTCATGAACGCGCTCGGTGGATTGAGCCCTGGGCTGAGTGCTCTAGGCTTTACTCATCTAGCCTTGAGGATGATGCCAAAGGGGTGTTCTGTCTTACAGAGATGTTAAGAAACTTTTCCCGTGGCACAGAGCCAGTTATGGGGGAGCTGGGATTGGCACCCATGCTGTTTGGCTTCAAGGCCAGAGCTCTTCATGGGGACAACATTCCTGGGGTTTGGAGGAGGTGGTTTGGGTGCCCCCCTGTGGGCTGGGGAGAGGCAGGAGGTATAGATGGATGGGTGGGGGACTGGGCTTGGGTGCAGGCAGTGTAGTGGAGGGGAAAAGAGATTTGGACAAAGGCGAGGTGAGTGTGAGCCTTTGTTGGGGTGAGGACGACTGGAGGGCAGGAGCTTGTTTGCCTTGAGTCCTGTTGAAGCAGGAGGGGTTACAGCAAGAGCCTGGGATGGGGTGGGGGCAGGGTGGTGGCACCCATAGGAACCCCAGCTTTACTCCAGACCTGCTTGTGGCCTAGAGTCTCTCACCATCCTGAGCTCCTGGGTGCTTCCCAGCAACCTGATGAGGGAACTGTTATCCGTCCCAGTTTGCAGAGGAGGAGACCAAGACCTAAGGAGATCCTGGGACTTGCCAAGGTCACGTGGCTGGTTGGTGGCAGAGCCAGACCATACTTGTCTGCCTGATCCCCAACCCTGTGCCTTCTGTGCCTCCCCTTGAGGTGCCCCAGGAGGATAGTCAACATGGAACCACTGTATAAATGACAGTGTTTTTTCTAACACTGGGAGTAGGGCCATTTCTATATCTCTCTGTCCCCCGTGTGCCCCAGCTGTGTCCCCCACATATCTCAGCTGTGCCCCCCACTCCCCGTCCTGCTGTTCCTCTTTGCAGATGATCTTGGACACTAGAGCTTTGGCAGCTATAAATTTCAAAGGGCAGTTCTCAGGCCATCAGATTGGCTGGGCGTTTCTAGAAGTGTCAAAGCATTGTAGGACAGGGCTGTGGATCCCTCCTGACCCAAGTAGATGGAAAAGCTCCCTGATACACCTTGAGTGGAGGGGAAGCCACAGCTCTCCTTAGTTGGCCAAATTTCTCCCAGCTTCATGGGCTGGCAGTCCTTGTGGTCTGAACTCAGCTTCTCCTGCTGCTTATGCCACCCCATTCCCCTTGTCTGGCTCTCTGGACAGATGGAGAGTTGAGGGGAGCTCTTTCTCCTTGTACAGAGTCCAAGCCTCCTTGTGTCCTCAGCCACTGAGCTGAGCTCTCCTGCTCTGGGGATGGGAGGACCCGTGGGGTCCCAGCCTCTCCCTCAGCCCCACCAGCTGCCACCCTCTCCCCCAGCACCACAGCCAGGCCCACGTGGACATCTATGAGAAGCAGCTCATGCCCTTCGGCCTGGTGCGCTTTGGTGTGGCGCCCGACCACCCCGAGGTGAAGGTGGGTGTCTCTGGGCACGGAGAGTGGGGTTTGGAGACTTTGGTCAATGTGAGGGGGTTAGGAGGCTCCTTGGCTGGATGGAAAGACCCTTTGCCTCTGTGTGGATGCCACCCAGGTTCCATCCTGGGGATACTGCGGGGTGAGGGTGCTGCAGGCATCGTCCCTGGAGCTGCCTTACCCTCTAACCCCTCCCACTCTGGGGGTCCCTGGCAGAATGTCATCAACACGTTTACCCAGACGGCCCACTCTGACCGCTGTGCCTTCCGGGGCAACGTGGTGGTGGGCAGGGACGTGACGGTGCCAGAGCTGCGGGAGGCCTACCACGCCGTGGTGCTGGTGAGTGCGCACAGTAGCCGGGTCGGGGAGGAGGGGGCCGCAGCACGGTTGGTGGCAGGGGATGGAGGGGAGTAGGGGTGAGGCCAGGATGGGACCTGCAGAGGAGGAGCTGGAAGGAGGCCACTGGGAACCTGGAGGGGCTGCCTGACCCCTCGGTGCTGGTGCTGAGGTCTCTGGGCCTTGGGTCTGCCGTCTTTCCTCAGAGCTACGGGGCAGAGGACCATCGGGCCCTGGAAATTCCTGGTGAGGAGCTGTCGGGTGTGTTCTCGGCCCGAGCCTTTGTGGGCTGGTACAATGGGCTTCCTGAGAACCGGGAGGTGAGTTTGGGGAGCACCCCGAGCACCTCTTCCTCCTCACCCCTCAGCCAGGGCCAGGGGCAGCCCTTGGATGCCAGAGCTGGGGGAAGAGGGAGCCGCCATCCAGCAGCCATGAGAAGTGAGATGAGGACACGTGAGACACGGGGTTGACCGAGGCAGAGGTCAACCATGGAGGGCCTCTGGGAAGAGGGGGAGGTCAGGTGGGGGAGGAGGATCCTGGGTTGAGGCTCAGGTAAGGTGGGGGAACCTAAGGGCATGGGTGGGGACTGGGCACAAAGTGTCTGTAGACTGAGATTAGCCTGATTGGAGCCAAAGCTAGAGGGACTCTATCTAGATGTTTTCCCTCCAGCTGGCACCAGACTTGAGCTGTGACACAGCTGTGATTCTGGGACAGGGGAATGTGGCTCTGGATGTGGCCCGGATCCTGCTGACCTCACCCGAGCACCTGAAGGTGAGTGGTATGTCAGGGGCTGGAGGGGAGGTGGGGCCACATTGACGAGAGGGTGCCTCTGCCTGCAGGGTTCAGGCCTCACTCCTCCAAGCTGAGCTCAGTGCCTCTGTTTCCCCATGGTGCCCAGGCAGAGGCCTTCTGAAAGGCAGTCCCGTGAGCTTCATCTCACACCATTTCCCCTTCACGTTCTGCTCTCTAGCTATGTGGACTTTAAAAAAAAAAAACTCTTCAGTGTGCCACAGGACCTTTGCACACACCATTTCCCCTTCTTGGAACCCCGTGAGCTTCATCTCACACCATTTCCCCTTCACGTTCTGCTCTCTAGCTATGTGGACTTTAAAAAAAAAAACTCTTCAGTGTGCCACAGGACCTTTGCACACACCATTTCCCCTTCTTGGAACATTCTGACTCACCTCCTGCCAGTTAACAGTTAAAGTTCATCTTTTAGTTCTTAGCTCAGTTGTCCCTTCCTCCAGGAAGCCTGCCAGGAAAGCCATGAATAGGTCCATTTTCCCTGCAGTAGGTCCATGTTTTGTAGCATGTTATTGTCACTGCAATTTTATACTCATTGATGAGAGTTTGATGAGCATCTCTCTCCCTACCAGATCAGAGAAGGTCTGTGAGGGTTGGCACCATGTGCGTTTTACTCACCACTGACCAACCCCTCACCCCCCAAATTCCTTGCACAGTGCTGAGCACATGGTAGACGCTTGGCAAATACTTGTTGAATGCAAGAGTGTTTCATTCAACAGGCCTGGTTTGCTACTAGTTGGAGCCATTTGCACATGGCAGCAACGCTCCATCTGGCCACCAGGGGAGGCAGCGGTGCAATTTTGGGCTGGCAGTCTTCCTCTGGCTCAGGCTAGGGACATGACCAAATGGAGAGTCCCCTTTCTCAGGTCAGTGTCCAGTGACTTCAAGGCCCTCCTTTTGTGCCAGAGAACAGATATCACGGAGGCTGCCCTGGGGGTACTGAGGCAGAGTCGGGTGAAGACTGTGTGGATAGTGGGCCGGCGTGGACCACTGCAAGTGGCATTTACCATTAAGGTGCTGGGGCCAGTGTCCCAAGTAGAGGGTCTCCCTTTGGGGGGTGGGGTGGGGCAGAGCCACTGGGAATAAGCTGCTGTCTGGTATGGAAGAGGGGGGAGCAGGCCCCGGGGCCCTGTGCTTTCTGTGGTGGAGGGTGGCAGAGGTGTATCCCACCTGGGCTGGACCCTGGGGTGGTCTCAGGGTTGTTCTAGACCTAACCTCCTCCCCCACTCCCCACTCTCCACCCTCAAGGAGCTTCGGGAGATGATTCAGTTACCAGGAGCCCGACCCCTTTTGGATCCTGTGGATTTCTTGGGCCTCCAAGATAGAATCAAGGGTGGGTGGCCCTGGCCTGGCCCTCCAACCCACTAGGGAGGGAGGGCCTGGTTCTGAGAGGGCTTTGGGGAGGGCATGTGGAGAGACGGCTGTGGCCAAGGGCCCTGAGGTGTTCCACACTGCTGACAGAGGCCCCCCGTCCGAGGAAGCGGCTGACAGAACTGCTGCTTCGAACAGCCACAGAGAAGCCAGGGGTGGAGGAGGCTGCCCGCCAGGCTTTGGCCTCCCGAGCCTGGGGCCTCCGCTTTTTCAGAAGCCCCCAGCAGGTGTTGCCCTCACCAGATGGGCAGCGGGCAGCAGGCATCCGCCTGGCTGTCACCAGACTGGAGGTGAGTCTCATGTTACTCGATGACACCCCCATCCTAGATCTCCCCCAGCCCAGCCTGGTGTTGCCCACACTCTCTCCAACAGGGTGATGGTGAGGCCACCCGGGCAGTGCCCACAGGAGACACAGAGGACCTCCCTTGTGGGCTGGTGCTGAGCAGTGTTGGGTATAAGAGCCGCCCTATTGACCCCAGCGTGCCCTTTGACTCCAAACTCGGGGTCATTCCCAATATGGAGGGCCGGGTTGTGGACGTGCCAGGTGAGAGGATGTGAGAAGGCTGGGCACCAAATTATGGTGAGAGGCTTGTGTCTCCTCGGGTCATCCATTCATTCATCTAGTGACATGCACTGAGAAGGTGCTGTGAGCAGGCTCTATCCCAGGTCCCAGCCCCACCCTCCTCCTGGCCCTAGGGGAAGTTCCCAGTCTAGCTGGGACATATGGGACGTGTGTCTGGTCATTAAGTCATTCAGTGAACATTTACTGAGGCCTGCTCTGGGCTAGGCCCTGTGCTCAGTGCTGGGATTGGAGGTTAATAAGTCAAACCCTGTCCTCAAGGAGCTTCTGGTCTGATTAAATACCCACATACATGTCTAGTCATTAATTCATTCAGTAAATTTTGCTACGAGTCTGCTAGAACTGGAGGTGGGCCATCCCCAGCTCCTACCCTCAGGGAGCTCCTCATCTACAGGGAAAAGGACGTGTAAGGAGGAATGGCGTGGTAATAACAGGTTGAGAAGAATCAGGGGTGGTTGGACCAGCAGCCACAGTGGGCCCCGCAGATGGGGTCTGCTGGAGACTTAGGGTGTACGCGTGCATGTGCACATGTGTATAGACTGGGGGCTCAGTCTTGCTAGGCGGCACTCAGACCACCTCCCCTTCCTTACCTTTTGTTACCCCTCTCAGGCCTCTACTGCAGCGGCTGGGTGAAGAGGGGACCCACAGGTGTCATTGCCACGACCATGACCGACAGCTTTCTCACTGGCCAGATGCTGCTGCAGGATCTGAAGGCCGGGCGGCTGCCCTCTGGCCCCAGGCCTGGCTATGTGGCCATTCAGGCCCTGCTCAGCAGCCGAGGTCTGGGCCCTGATGCTGAGGTCCTGGGAGGTGGGGTGGGTGGCCCCTTTTTGGGGTCCTATACTTAGGGAGGTAGTGCTCTGGGGAGGTGGGTAAGGAGGTGGAGGCAGTGACTCATCTCCCCTCTGCTTCAGGGGTCTGGCCAGTCTCTTTCTCGGACTGGGAGAAGCTTGATGCAGAAGAGGTGTCCCGGGGCCAGGGTGCTGGGAAGCCCCGGGAGAAGCTGGTGGATCCTCAGGAGATGCTGCAGCTGCTGGGGCGCTGAGCCAGATCCCAGCCCCTGGCAGGGAAGGAAAGAGTGCTCTGCAGAGGAGAGGGGCCAGGTCAGTCCAAGCAGGACTCTGCACCCCCGCTGCATCACTGCCCACCCTGGCTTGGGGGCTTGTCCACATCTCTTCCAGGGCCCTCTGAGCACGCCCTCTTCCCAGAAGGTTGCCCTTGCCACTATGGGTTTAGCTCTCAGCAAGGAGGTAACCTTACTTAGAGATGGGTGGAGCTGCAGGCTGACCTTGCTCCCTTCCACATCTCTCCAGCTGGACTGTGGAGTCACCAGGTCGGGAACATACTGAAAATAAAACAGCTGTAACCAAGGGCCTTGGTTGATGTGGGACTTCTTTTGGGGCCCCGGGGTCACCTTCGGGTTGTAACTCCCCTATGGTCGCCAGGTGGCGCTGCAGAGACAGCTCCCTGCTCAGGAGTCTTGGGGGCTAGAGGGGGTTTGGCAGCCAGGCCTGGCCNTTCTGTGGTGGAGGGTGGCAGAGGTGTATCCCACCTGGGCTGGACCCTGGGGTGGTCTCAGGGTTGTTCTAGACCTAACCTCCTCCCCCACTCCCCACTCTCCACCCTCAAGGAGCTTCGGGAGATGATTCAGTTACCAGGAGCCCGACCCCTTTTGGATCCTGTGGATTTCTTGGGCCTCCAAGATAGAATCAAGGGTGGGTGGCCCTGGCCTGGCCCTCCAACCCACTAGGGAGGGAGGGCCTGGTTCTGAGAGGGCTTTGGGGAGGGCATGTGGAGAGACGGCTGTGGCCAAGGGCCCTGAGGTGTTCCACACTGCTGACAGAGGCCCCCCGTCCGAGGAAGCGGCTGACAGAACTGCTGCTTCGAACAGCCACAGAGAAGCCAGGGGTGGAGGAGGCTGCCCGCCAGGCTTTGGCCTCCCGAGCCTGGGGCCTCCGCTTTTTCAGAAGCCCCCAGCAGGTGTTGCCCTCACCAGATGGGCAGCGGGCAGCAGGCATCCGCCTGGCTGTCACCAGACTGGAGGTGAGTCTCATGTTACTCGATGACACCCCCATCCTAGATCTCCCCCAGCCCAGCCTGGTGTTGCCCACACTCTCTCCAACAGGGTGATGGTGAGGCCACCCGGGCAGTGCCCACAGGAGACACAGAGGACCTCCCTTGTGGGCTGGTGCTGAGCAGTGTTGGGTATAAGAGCCGCCCTATTGACCCCAGCGTGCCCTTTGACTCCAAACTCGGGGTCATCCCCCATATGGAGGGCCGGGTTGTGGACGTGCCAGGTGAGAGGATGTGAGAAGGCTGGGCACCAAATTATGGTGAGAGGCTTGTAGTTGGGTATAAGAGCCGCCCTATTGACCCCAGCGTGCCCTTTGACTCCAAACTCGGGGTCATTCCCAATATGGAGGGCCGGGTTGTGGACGTGCCAGGTGAGAGGATGTGAGAAGGCTGGGCACCAAATTATGGTGAGAGGCTTGTATCTCCTCGGGTCATCCATTCATTCATCTAGTGACATGCACTGAGAAGGTGCTGTGAGCAGGCTCTATCCCAGGTCCCAGCCCCACCCTCCTCCTGGCCCTAGGGGAAGTTCCCAGTCTAGCTGGGACATATGGGACGTGTGTCTGGTCATTAAGTCATTCAGTGAACATTTACTGAGGCCTGCTCTGGGCTAGGCCCTGTGCTCAGTGCTGGGATTGGAGGTTAATAAGTCAAACCCTGTCCTCAAGGAGCTTCTGGTCTGATTAAATACCCACATACATGTCTAGTCATTAATTCATTCAGTAAATTTTGCTACGAGTCTGCTAGAACTGGAGGTGGGCCATCCCCAGCTCCTACCCTCAGGGAGCTCCTCATCTACAGGGAAAAGGACGTGTAAGGAGGAATGGCGTGGTAATAACAGGTTGAGAAGAATCAGGGGTGGTTGGACCAGCAGCCACAGTGGGCCCCGCAGATGGGGTCTGCTGGAGACTTAGGGTGTACGCGTGCATGTGCACATGTGTATAGACTGGGGGCTCAGTCTTGCTAGGCGGCACTCAGACCACCTCCCCTTCCTTACCTTTTGTTACCCCTCTCAGGCCTCTACTGCAGCGGCTGGGTGAAGAGGGGACCCACAGGTGTCATTGCCACGACCATGACCGACAGCTTTCTCACTGGCCAGATGCTGCTGCAGGATCTGAAGGCCGGGCGGCTGCCCTCTGGCCCCAGGCCTGGCTATGTGGCCATTCAGGCCCTGCTCAGCAGCCGAGGTCTGGGCCCTGATGCTGAGGTCCTGGGAGGTGGGGTGGGTGGCCCCTTTTTGGGGTCCTATACTTAGGGAGGTAGTGCTCTGGGGAGGTGGGTAAGGAGGTGGAGGCAGTGACTCATCTCCCCTCTGCTTCAGGGGTCTGGCCAGTCTCTTTCTCGGACTGGGAGAAGCTTGATGCAGAAGAGGTGTCCCGGGGCCAGGGTGCTGGGAAGCCCCGGGAGAAGCTGGTGGATCCTCAGGAGATGCTGCAGCTGCTGGGGCGCTGAGCCAGATCCCAGCCCCTGGCAGGGAAGGAAAGAGTGCTCTGCAGAGGAGAGGGGCCAGGTCAGTCCAAGCAGGACTCTGCACCCCCGCTGCATCACTGCCCACCCTGGCTTGGAGGCTTGTCCACATCTCTTCCAGGGCCCTCTGAGCACGCCCTCTTCCCAGAAGGTTGCCCTTGCCACTATGGGTTTAGCTCTCAGCAAGGAGGTAACCTTACTTAGAGATGGGTGGAGCTGCAGGCTGACCTTGCTCCCTTCCACATCTCTCCAGCTGGACTGTGGAGTCACCAGGTCGGGAACATACTGAAAATAAAACAGCTGTAACCAAGGGCCTTGGTTGATGTGGGACTTCTTTTGGGGCCCCGGGGTCACCTTCGGGTTGTAACTCCCCTATGGTCGCCAGGTGGCGCTGCAGAGACAGCTCCCTGCTCAGGAGTCTTGGGGGCTAGAGGGGGTTTGGCAGCCAGGCCTGGCCCGCACCCACCCTCTCTTTTCCGCTCTTCCCTGCTGCTGCTGCGGCTCCCTGCGCCCGGGACCAGACTCCAGCCTGCCTGCTCTGCTGGCCCCACGGCCCGGTGCCCTCCCTGGTTAGCCACCAACAATCAAAACAGTGAGAAAAAAAGAGAAAAAGTGGCCGGACACGTCCGGCCCAGGTACTCCCTCTGTCGCCTCCCATGCCTTCCGCTTCCGTCGGTTTGCAGCCAGATTCACAAGCCTTTTAAAAATAGTCCCTCAGTCTTCGTAGCGCTTTGCCGTTTACAAAGCACGTTCACGGTCTTTTATGGTGGCCCCCAAGATGCCGGACTGGCTTTGTAGACAGAGGGATCTTCGCAATGAACTAGCTCAAGGTCACATAGCTAGTGAGCTGCGGGCTCGCACCCAGGGCTCCGGGCGGGCTGGGTGTTTTCTCCGAGGTGGCACTTGCCCCCGAATGTCTGGTCTGGGGACACAGTCCTGGAGACGGGAGAAGGGACGCGGGCGGCCGGCGCGCGGACGACAGGGAGGGGCCTGGAGGGGCGCGGGCGGCCGGGG
>NW_007730863.1:143066-144520 GCF_000696425.1 Galeopterus variegatus | reverse complement strand
GGGACCGGGGCCCTCGGGAACCCGGCCTGGGATTTGGAACCGGGCGGGCGGAGAGGCGGCGAGGAAGAAGCCGAGGAGACAGGCGCGCGGCGGGCTGAGGGAAGGACGCGGGCGGAGCGCCCAAGCGGCCCCGGGGTCGCCGAGCCCTCCTCTTCTCCGTCGCCTGGCGTCGCAGCGCCGGGGGTCAGGGGGCGGTGCGGGGACGCGGGAGTCTGGGCGGTCAACCCCAGCCCCCAACTGTTGCTGCTGGAAGCTGCCGGGGCGGGCAGCGGTCCCGGGAGCCGGAGCTGCGTCTGGGTCCGACCTGAGCGAGGCGGCGCTGGGGAGGGCACCGAGCCGAGAGGGCGGAAGGCGGCTGTGGCGGCTCCAGGAGCCCGGTGCCCCGGTCCCCCGTCTGCTGAGCACCTGCTGCGCGCATCGCATCTGCCTGCACGCCCCGATCCCTTCGCCGGCCGTGAGTCCCCCCGATCTCCTCTGGCCCCGGCTCTCCACTCCTCTTCCTCAGCGTCACGCTCCCTTCTGTGACCTCAGGGAATCAGAGTGGGCTTCTGGGCTGGTGGCAGCTGCCACCTGCTGACCCCGCGCCTGTGGGCTGCTCAGTTCTCCCGGGGCTTCAACCCGGATCCCCGACGGCTGGGAGGGGAAGCCCGAGCCTCCTGCGGCGGAAGGCGTTTCGTGCCTAGGCTGGCAGGACGGGGACATGCAAGGCACCCAGTGGCCTGAAAGTCTCCCAGGGCGAGACCCCGGACCCTCCGAAGGTCCTGCTGGGTGAGCGAGGCGCGAGTGCCCGCCAGGCCCTGACGCTGCGCTCGTGCCTTTCCTCCACCGTGTCTCCCAAGCTTGCTCGCCCAGCGCGACTTCTGGCTCGGTGCCCCCGTCCTCAGATGCTGGTGCCGTCCTGGCTCTGTCCTCGACCCCAGGCCACGGGAAAATCGAGGAAAGGAACTTATCTGGGGAGGGCGCTATCCCCCTGGCTCGATTTCGGAGCCTCTCCAGTTCCTGGCCGTGCCAGTGGCTTGGCTGGTCCTCAACTTCGACGAATGGGAACGTGAAAGGGGCAGGTGGGCAGGAAGCCGGACTCCTGACTTCGCTCCGGCCCGGGGCAGGCCTGGGGTCTTGGGGTCGCGATCCAGCTTGGGGGAGGGGTGCGGAGGTGCGGGCCTAGGCTTGGGGGCGCCGCGGGGCGAGTGCTGCCCAGTCTGGCCGCCAGGAGGCGTGGCGTGGGTCCCCGCGCCCGGAGTCGCTGTCGCCGCCGCTGCCGCCGCATCGCGAGTGTCCTTGAGCCGCGGTGGACGGTGGCTGTCGCCGCTCGCGCCCCCTCTTCCCGCGAGGGGAGCCTGATGCCACGTTCCCTATGAATTATTTATCGCCGGCCTAAAAATACCCCGAACTTCACAGCCCGAGTGTGTAAGAGATTCCTGCCGAGGGGGTTGGGGCTCCCCCGGGTGGGGGGT
>NW_007730863.1:135207-141836 GCF_000696425.1 Galeopterus variegatus | reverse complement strand
CGAGTGTGCGCGTGTGCACGTCTGTGTCGGGGGCCTGCCCGAGACGGGGGAGCCGGGGACAGAGAAGGGCCCCGAGCATGTGGCGGTGCTCAGGCCCTGCAAGGAGAGCCGAGGGTCCCGGAAGACGGACCGCTGCCACTCTCTCCGTGATCGTTTTGGGATCCTGGTGTTTGAAATTAATCAAACATTAGTTAAGCAGCTGTTTGTGAAAGGGGCGAGACCCCGAATGGGTCTGTAAGACAAGCCTCTGCCCACCGAACCCACGGTGCAGCGTGCGTGGAGTGGAGAGGCCCCTTCAGAGGCGCTGCACAGGCTGCCATGCTGGGAGAGGAAGGAAGGGGAGCGGGGAGGGGGCAACTGGCCTGGCCCTATCTTCCCACCTGGTGTCCAGCACCTGAGGGGTCAAGGCAGGTGCCCTGTGGGAGAGGGGTTTAGGCTGGGCTCTGAAGACAGTCAGTAGAATATTGTCCGGAAGAGGGTATTCCAGCCTAGGGCATGGCAGGAACAAGGGCCTGGGGATGAGGACAGCGTGGGACTGTTTGGTCACCAGACTGGCAGGGTTGTGGGCGTCCATGAATGGGAGGACAGTAGGTTGGGGTCAGGGTGTGTGGGGCCCTCTCGATGGGACTAAGGTGTCCAGGTTTCATTTGTGGGCACCAGGGAGCAGCTGTCCTGTTTGAGGAGGGGTGCAGTGGCCAGAGGAAAGTATCAGCAACCCAGAGGGGCAGGCGGGGGGTGAGTGGGTGGGAGGCTAGGGGGAGGCAAGTGGGGAGACTGGGTTAGGGCTCAGCCGGGTCTGTCCCTCCTGCCGTTCCTAGGTGGCTGGGTGCCATTTGGTGATGAGACTCTTTTTAAAAAAAAGATGACCAGTAAGGGGATCTTAACCCTTGACTTGGTGTTGTCAGCACCACACTCTCCCAAGTGAGCCACGGGCTGGCCCTTGGTGATGAGACTCTGATGTTGGCCCATTGCTATTTGGAGCATGGAGACTTGCCTGATTCCGGGCCCTCCCTCTGGAGGTATTCAGTGATCCCTCCCCCATCTTAGGCCCCTTGGCAGAGGCACAACTTGCTCCTCCTTTCTGCCCCCAACCCAGGAGGACACCTTCCCATTGGAGAGAGTCTCTGGGGCCAGTGCCCCTTTGGAGTTGGGAGAGGGCCTAGGCCCTTTGTGCAGAGTCACACTGTCTGAAAGAGATGGGTGCCATATGTGTAATTTTAAAATTTCTAGTAGCCACATTAAAAAAACGAAACGGGAGAAATTAATTTTAACATATTTTGCTTAACTCAATATATCTAAATATATCTAAAATGTTATTATTTCAACATGTAATCAATATAAAAATATTAATGGGATATTTTACATTATTTTTTGTATACTGTCTTCAATATCCAGCATGTATTTGACACCAACAGCATACCTCAGTTTGGATGAGAAACCTTTCAAGTGCTTAATAGTTACACATGACTGGTGGCTCCCGTATCAGACAGCACAGATCTGGAGCTTTTTGCAGGGAGGCAGAGGTGGCAGGAGGCTTGGGGCTTCCCCGAGGGCAGAGAACCTGTAGGGGTGGGGGTGTGGGAAGAGATGAGCTGACAGAGGCCCTGCCAAGGGCGCAGTGAGCATGACCGTACCCTTTGCTGTCATGATCTGAGATCTCTGACTGGTGGTAGTAGCTGGGGTGTGGTGCGGCTAAGGGCCCCATTCCAGACTCAGATATGTCTCCGGGCTGATTTTCTGTGTTGGTGTGCTAGGAAGCCATACATGTGGTACATGTGAGGAGATTTCAAGGGCACCATGAGTACAGTATTCCCTCTGCTGCCCAAAAATCCTGTCTTCTCAGCCTGCAATTCTACCGCCTGGCACTTTAGCTTAAGGCTCTGACTGTTGTTAAACTACATCTCTCTTGAGAATGATAACACTTTAAGGTATTATCAGTCCCTTATACCTTCATGTGAATGAGCCCTAGATCCTTAGCTAAGAGAAGGTCTTGGTGGGGGAGGCTGGGAGTTTGAGGGGAGTAGGAAGGGCAGGATATCAGTAAAAAGAGAAATAAGTTTGGAAGAAGGAGGTTGGGGTGCTAATATCAGACTGCTTATTCTGGAGATTTGTGAATTCCAGGAGGGTGGGGACCATGCCTTACCCATATAGACATGCCACTGTCCTGTGCCTAGTACACAGAAAGTGCTCGGTGCACATGTACCAAGTTACACTTCTGACCTAGAGAGTCTCTGTAGTGGTCTCCCTTGGAGAGATCCTTCTAGAAACCCTGGGGAGAAAAGGAGGAGGTTTCCTGAATGTTCCCTGGTGGCCTCTTGCATTTGACTGCATCCTGGGTTACTTAGAGAAAACTAGAGACCCAGGAAAGCCCATGTGCATATGAGTCTGTAAGAAATTAGACTTTGGACAAAAGGAAGATAGAAATTTGTTGGCAGGCAAAGGGAAGGCCCTGTAAGAAAGCTAGAGTGCACCCAGCCATTTTTCTTGGGCCCAAGCCCTGATGCCTTTTGGAGGTGTGGTTTCTGGGGCGGGAGTATTGGCGACTGCTTGATTTTTGTCTGCATTTCTTCAGCGAAGATGTGCAAAGCCTTAGGGGAGGTGGGGCCGGAGTGTCAGGCCCACCCCGTCTGCCCTTTGGCTCTCTGCTCAGTTTTGTCAGGGATGTGATGAAGATGGAGAGGGTGGCAGAGCTGTGGCTGGCAGCCAGCCTGAAGGGGGAGCCACGTCAGTGGGCACCACCCTGGATCCACATTCCCCTTACTGTCTTGGCTCTTGGTCCCAACCCCAAATAATGATGTGTAACAGGGATATACGTCAGGCCCTTGGGTACGGTTAAGAAGACGTGCACACCAGTGATGGCCTGTGCAGCAGCTCGTGTGTGAGAGACCTCGGGACTTCAGGTGCCCCTGAACACTGAACAAGTCAGCCTTGTCACACCCCTGCTGTGGAAAAGCTGCTACTAACTAAGGCCACAGAGGGAAGGGCTGTAGTGGTGTCCAGTGCCCAGGAGGAGGGGGCTGTGTGCCAGGCAGAGTCACAGAGAGGATGGCCCTTGGGGCCGGCTCCATGCAAGCTGACCATGATGTGTGCCCTGGTGAGAGACAGATGGAAGGTCCAGTTTAGGTTGCCGAGAGCACTGGGGTGGGACGTGCGGGTGTCACAACAGCTGCCTGCTTCCACCTGGCTGATAGGCGGTTGCCTATAGGATAAGGTTGCTAATAGCAGCAAATAGCCTGTTGTCTCATCTCGCATAGGTTGCCGAGAGCACTGGGGTGGGACGTGCGGGTGTCACAACAGCTGCCTGCTTCCACCTAGCTGATAGGCGGTTGCCTATAGGATAAGGTTGCTAATAGCAGCAAATAGCCTGTTGTCTCATCTCGCACCTCACACTGTTGGGAGGCAGGTCCTGTGATTAGCTCAGGCAAGAAGATGTGGCTCAGAGAGGCTAGGTGACTTCCCCAAGATTATACAGCTAGACAGTGGCAGAACTGGCCCTTTCCAACTCAAGTCCACGCACTTCAACACCAGACTAGCACTTTCAGTGTAGCTTGCTAGGGCAGAACCCAGATGGCTGACGTTCAGGAGGCCTGGCCTTCCTTTCTAGACAAGCGTGCTGTTCCACAGCAGCATGGAGGGTAACGCGCCCCCGTCACCACCCCTGTTCTCTCCCAGCTCTCGCCCCTCTGCGATGCCGTTGCCACTCTCAGCTAACCTCTGTCTCTTTCTTTTTGCCCATCTGTGTCTGTCTCCCTCTCTCTCTGCCTCTCTTTGTGGAGGGAGCTTGTCCCCTCTTCTTTCATCTTCTGGATGTGTGTCCCTCTGAATCTGACCTTCACCTCCTGTCTGTCTGTCCATCTGCCTCTCTTCGTGCCTGTCTCCTTCACTGTGCCTGTCCTGGTCTCTCTACAGGACCCTCCAGTGGACATGGGTGGGGCCCTGGGGCCGGCCCTTCTGCTTACCTCGCTCCTCGGTGCCTGGGCAGGGCCGAGCCTGGGACAGGGTGAGCAGGCTGTGACGGTGGCCGTGGTGTTTGGCAGCTTGGGGCCACCACAGGCCCAGGTCCGTGCCCGCCTCAGCCCCCAGAGCTTCCTGGACCTGCCCCTGGAGATCCAGCCGCTCACCGTGGGGGTCAACAACACCAACCCCAGCAGCCTCCTCACCCAGATCTGCGGCCTCCTGGGTGCTGCCCGCGTCCACGGAATCGTCTTTGAGGACAACGTGGGCACTGAGGCTGTGGCCCAGATCCTCGACTTCATCTCCTCCCAGACTCATGTGCCCATCCTCAGCATCAGTGGGGGCTCCGCGGTGGTCCTCTCCCCCAAGGTGCTCATCCAAACTCATGTCCCCTTGTCCCTTGGGCCTGGAGCCAGGCTGGGGCTGGGGAACAGGGCTGAGGCAGGTCCAGGGAGAGACTTAAGTCCTGGGAAACTGGGATTGGGTGGGACCGGCAAGGAGGTGGGGGCTGAAGGTGGGATGTGGGCAAAGGGGGAAAAGGCGGTGGGAACGATGTTCCCATGTTCTAGAAGATAAACTTTCTGGGCTGCTTTCGCATTTGTGTCTGGATGAGGGTGGTGGGTGGCGGGCCCACCTTCAGCTGCGGTGGTCAGGCCCTGCAGCCCACCTCTCTGCTTCTCTAGCTCCCCCTTGGTCCAGCTCCAGACCCGGGGGGCAGAGGGCCGGCTGGGCACGTAACCCAAGGCCATGCCCTCTGGGCAACTGGAGTTCACCCGCAGGGGAGAGCACTCCAGGGGCAGGTCACTGTCTGAGGCATTGGGGGAGGCAGAAACGGCCCTGGCCTGGCAGAGCTTGCAGGCCCCTGGGGAGAACGTTCTAATCACATTCATCTGCAGTTACAAACTGGGACAAGCGTTCTGAAGGAGACACACGAGATGCCACGAGGGAGTCTCACGGGGCCTCCATTTAGACAGGGTGTTAGTCAGAGAAGGTTTCTCAAGAAATGTCTACGCTGAGACCCGGAGGCTCAGGGGGAGGTTGTGGGGGGAGGGAAGTGTTCCAGGCAGAGGAGCAGGTGGTGTGAAGGCCCCCTGGTGGGAAGGAGCTGGGAGCTTTTGAGGAACAAAGAGAAGCCTGGAGATGGATGTGGGGTTCCAGACACCTGGGAAGACATTTGGGTTTTGCCCCAACTAAATGGGCATCCAAGGAAGGTGTTGAGGGAAGAGACTGATCTAATTTGCCTTTTTCTAATTATTTTTTTTATTATGGAGAATATTGAGCACACATAAAAAAGAGTATAATGCATTCCCACGGACCCCCAGGGACCCCGGCTGACCCGCCCTGTCCTCACCCCTGCCCACTTTCCCCTCTTCTGTGTTAAAGTGAAGCAAAGCCCGGGCATCCTATTAGTCCATCCGTAAATATTTCCTTATGTATCTCTAGCAGATAAGGGCTTACAAACATAAGACCACTGTCTAGTATCACATCTAAAAAATAATAAAAATTCCTTAACATCATCAAATATCCAGCCAGTGTTCAAATTTCCCCATTGTCTCATAAATGCCATACATTTTTTAATTTTTAAATTTGTTTGCTTGAATCAGGAGCCAAATTAGGTCCACACATGGCAAAGGGTTGAAGTGGCTTCTCAGTCTCTCGACCTACAGGCTCGTCCATCTTTCTTTTTTTCTTACAATTTGTTTGCTGAAGAAACTGGGTTGCTTGGCACGTAGAGTTTTCCCTGATTCGCTTTTTAAAAAGATTGGGACAATGGCAGTGTGGTGACATCTTGGAGGGGCTGCAGTGAGGAGGGACTGAGCTAGCCCGGGTGCGAGCTGGCGGTGACTTGGGCTGCTGTGGCACAGGCGGTGGAGCGGGGGGCTGTCCCACCCCCAGGGCTCCAGGAGGGTGGTCCTTTCCCAGTCATCTTTGGGCCCCGGCGTTAGTCTCGGTGGTTCTCAATCCTCACAGTGGTTTTAAAAAGCGCACACTGCCCAGCGTCGCACCCGAGATGGCGACTCAGTTGGTCTGGAGCAGCGCTTGTCAAACTAGAGGCCTCAAGAGCCACCTGAAGCGCTTGTTAAAACACAGATTCCGGGCACCATCTCCAGGGATTCCGGTCCAGTGGGCGTGGGGTGCGGCCCGGGAATCTGCATTTCTAACAGGCTCCCAGGTGGTGCTGATGCTGCGGTCCACCACGGTCGGGTGGGGGGGGCATGAGCGTTATAAAAAGAGGCCCAGGTCACTCTGAAGGGCAGTGGAACTAAGAACCCCATCGGAGGCTGGTGACAGGTGCTGCGGCCCGGGGGCTCCCGGGACCCCGAGCATCTGCCGACGCAAGGGCGTCTGGGAGCTGAAGGAGGGGCCCAGGTGCGGGGCGGGGCGCGGGGAGGCTCAGACCCCGCCCCGGCTCAGGCCCTGCCCCGGCCCCGCCCCCCAGGAGCCGGGCTCCGCCTTCCTGCAGCTGGGCGTGTCCCTGGAGCAGCAGCTGCAGGTGCTGTTCAAGGTGCTGGAGGAGTACGACTGGAGCGCGTTCGCCGTCGTCACCAGCCTGCACCCGGGCCACGCGCTCTTCCTCGAGGGCGTGCGCGCCGTCACCGACGCCAGCTACCTGGGCTGGCGGCTGCTGGACGTGCTGACGCTGGAGCTGGGCCCGGGCGAGCCGCGCGCGCGCA
>NW_007730863.1:126868-134219 GCF_000696425.1 Galeopterus variegatus | reverse complement strand
GGTGGCTGGTGCCCAGCCTGGCGCTGGGCAGCACCGACGCGCCCCCCGCCGCCTTCCCCGTGGGCCTCATCAGCGTCGTCACCGAGAGCTGGCGCCTCAGCCTGCGCCAGAAGGTCCGCGACGGCGTGGCCATCCTGGCTCTGGGCGCCCACAGCTACAGGCGCCAGCACGGAGCTCTGCCCTTTCCGGCTGGGGACTGCCGCGGCCACCTCGGGCCCGTCAGCTCTGCCCGGGAGGCCTTTTACAGGTGGGCACCTGCCCAGGGCGTGGGGGTGTGGGGGGTAGTTGAGGGGACCTGGGTGGCAGTGAGTTTGGGCTTGCTGGCCACATCTCCCACTAGCCGTGTGCCTGGGGCCAAGTCATCTCACGTCTCTGGGCCTTGCTGAAAAATCCAGCAAGGATTAGGAGGCCAATACAGGGAAACACTTCAAACAATAAATACACAATAGATGCTACCTGCTGTTGGTGGTGGTGGTGAGGCAGAGGCAGGGGGTGTTTGGTCCTGGCAGGGCCACAGACTGGGGTGTGGGGACACCCTGGCTTCTCTCCCCTCTCACAGGCATCTACTGAATGTCACCTGGGAGGGCCGAGACTTCTCCTTTAGCCCTGGTGGGTACCTGGTCCAGCCCACCATGGTTGTGATCGCCCTCAACCGGCACCGCCTCTGGGAGATGGTGAGAAGGGGGTGAGCCCGGGGGCCCTCGGTTTCCTCTCATATGGTCCCAGCCCCTCTTGAGCCCACAGCTAAACAGAGTCTCTTCTGTCCCTTATCCAGCTCCTCATTTTTCAGGTCTCAGCTGCAACATCCCCTCCATTGGTCCCCCAGGGTGGGTGAGACACCCCTGTTCTGGGCTCCCGTAGCACCTGGCTTCCCTCCACTACAAGAGTTACCAAGCTGTCCTGTCACATAGCCCTGGCCCGGGACGTGTAGACAAATGGGGAACAGAGAGACCAGTGCTGGAGTAGCGATGTGTGCAAAACATTATGGGAGGAGAGAGGAGAAGCAGGAATCAGTTCTGCCTTCAAAGGAGGAAACTGGGGAAGGTGTCACGAAAGATGGGACATTTGAGCTGGGCTGTGGAGGCTTGAGTAGGAGCCTACCAGGAAGGGGTGCTAGCCTGGTGTAGACAGAGGGGCAGAAGGGTTTGGGGCATTTTTAAGTGATTTGGTGGATGTGTTTGGGGGTATGGAGACTGAGGAAAAAGGGTGGGGCGATGGGGGTATGTTGGATCCGAGGGTGAAGGACCCTGACTACTTGGCTAAGGTCATGGGGAAGCGAGCATGGTGAGACGGGGCGGGTGTGGGCTTTTGGAGGCTGCTGTGAGTTGGTAGCAGTGTGGAGGCTGGACTGGAGAGCCCAGGGACAGAGGCTGGAGGAGGCACCAGAAGGGAGCCGGCCCTTCTGGCCCATGCTCGGCCTCTTGCCTGACTCTCTGGTCCTCCAGTTGCTCCTGCCCCTGGCCCTCCTCTGTCCTGCTCTAAGCACCCCTAGTTGAGAGAGGGAGATTCTTGATCCTGGCAGGTCCCACCCAGAGGCCCCTTGTAGAGGGTGGAGTAGTAGGGCTGGAGGTCCCGGGCTGAGGCCAGTCACCCTCTGCAGGTGGGGCGCTGGGAGCATGGCATTCTCCACATGAAGTACCCGGTGTGGCCTCGCTACAGTGCCTCCCTGCAGCCCGTGGTGGACAGCCGGCACCTGACGGTGGCCACGCTGGAGGAGCGGCCCTTTGTCATTGTGGAGAGCCCTGATCCTGGCACGGGTGGCTGCGTACCCAACACTGTGCCCTGCCGCAGGCAGGGCAACCACACCTTCAGGTCCGCGAGAACACACGGGAGGCGTGGTGGAGCTGTGTGCTGCCGTGGATGGCCGGGTGTTGTGCCTTATGCTTGGGTTTGGGGGCGGGGTCCACATGCTTGGCTGGGAGGAGCTCCGGGGGTCGGGCCAGGCTGCGACGCGTTCTGACTCTCGGTTGTCTCTTGGCGGTGGTGGCTGCAGCAGCGGTGATGCAGCCCCGTACACCAAGCTTTGCTGTAAGGGCTTCTGCATAGACATCCTCAAGAAGCTGGCCAAAGCGGTCAAGTTCTCCTACGACCTGTACCTGGTGACCAACGGCAAGCATGGCAAGAGGGTGCGCGGCGTGTGGAATGGCATGATCGGGGAGGTAGGCCCGCCCCGAGGTCCACCCCGGCCTGCCCACCTGCTGCCCAGGCCCCATGCATCTCTCAGCCACCCTAGAGGGGGAGGCTAGGCTGTCACCAGCAATAACCCCTGGGTGGTCAGTCCTGAAAGTTGAGCCTTGAGGACCCCAGGTGGGAACAACTGACTCAGCTGGCGGGGTCTGCAAGAGGTGCCTGGGGGAGCCTGGGGAGAATGCTCCAGCCCCTGGAGTGCCTTCCGTAATCCCCCCATGGCCCCCAGGTGTACTACAAGCGGGCGGACATGGCCATCGGCTCCCTCACCATCAACGAGGAACGCTCTGAGATTGTGGACTTCTCTGTGCCCTTTGTGGAGACGGGCATCAGCGTGATGGTGGCTCGCAGCAATGGCACTGTCTCCCCCTCAGCCTTCCTGGGTGAGGCTCGGGGTGGGCAGGGATGGCTCAGGCAGAGGGGCCCGCCAGGGGGATGGGTGGGGCCTGGGTGGAGATGGGGAGTTTGGGCTGGGCCTGCAGTGGCCGTCACAGCAGCCTTGGGTGTCTCAGATGCTGGCCGGTGGCGAGTAGAACTGAGAGGGAAGAAGGGAAGTTGATGTTTGGTTCTAAGCCTGTGTTGGGTGGGATAGGGGGATCGTGGTGCCACCAAGAAGGACAGGAAAACGAAGAAGGCAGGCTGGCATCAGGAGAGTCATGGGCTGGGACGGTGGAACTAGGGAGAAGCTCTGAGGGCAGCTGGAGGAGCCGACCGCCAGTGTGGGAAGAGGTGCGGGTTCCCTGCTGGATTAGGGATGCAGCATGTGGAGGGCACCCCGCATGCCAGGCCCGTTGCCAGGCGTTGGGGATGTGGCCATAGCCCTTGCCTTCCCAGAGCACCTAGTCGGGAGGTTGGGTGGGACTTGCAGAGTGAGGGGGCACTGTGAGGGCAGGCGAGGCACGGAGCAGGAGCCAGGCCTGGCTAAACAGAAGCAGGATCCCAAGTCCACGCCTTCCTGCCATGTGGCCTTGGACAAGTCACTGAAGCTCTCAGAGCGGGATCCTCAACCACAGAGAAGAAAGCCCACTTCACAGGATGGCCATCACAGCAAAGAGCCTGCAGCAGTGACGACTTCTCCACGAGGCTGAAATGATTTTGTCTGAGACCTCGGTCGGTTCCTGGGGCCTCAGTTTCCATGTCAGTAGCATGAGCACCTCAGATGCTCTGATTCCAGGCAGAACAATCAGAGCACGCTGGGCTGGGCAGGGGCTGTGAAGTCAAAGGAAGGTTCCTTAGGGTGGGCCGACGTGCACCCGTCCCAGGGCAGGGGGAATGGAGGAGACCAAGGATGCTGGGGCCTGGCATCCCTCAGGGGGTCTCTCGGGGGCTCTGCAGCTCAGAGAGTCAGAGGTCCCCTTGGCTCAGTCCACAGAGCTGGCGGGGCCCCCCTTTGACCATGTGGACCCACTCGGCTCCACGCAGTGCTTCTGGGCCATGAGTAGGTGGGGCTGCACTGAGGCCTCTGAGCCACCCCACTCTGTCCCCAGAGCCCTACAGCCCTGCAGTGTGGGTGATGATGTTTGTCATGTGCCTCACCGTGGTGGCCATCACTGTCTTCATGTTTGAGTACTTCAGCCCCGTCAGCTACAACCAGCATCTCACCAGAGGCAAGAGTGAGCTCTCACCTGGGCACCCAGAGGGTGGGCTCAGGGATGGGGGGCTTTCAGGGAATGCTGGCTCCTGTGGGAAGTCCCTGGCCTCTGGACAGCACGTGTAGGCCATTCAGATACAAGAGACACCCACACCCACACAAGAGTGAGCTGACTTGACCTGGGGTGCGGATGGCCAGGGCTGGGGTCTCCCCCCAGGCAGGGCTGAGACAGGAGCGGTGGAGTCAGGTGGGCTGAGACCTGGGCCCTTTTGTGGTGGGTAAGAGGAGGCCCAGTGTCCACCCTCTTGCTCCCAGAGTCCGGGGGCCCATCCTTCACCATTGGCAAGTCCGTGTGGCTGCTGTGGGCGCTGGTCTTCAACAACTCGGTGCCCATCGAGAACCCCCGGGGTACCACCAGCAAGATCATGGTCCTGGTCTGGGCCTTCTTTGCCGTCATCTTCCTCGCCAGCTACACTGCCAACCTGGCTGCCTTCATGATCCAGGAGCAGTACATTGACACTGTGTCGGGCCTCAGTGACAAGAAGGTTCTGGGGCCATGGATGGTGAAGGGTGGGGGGACACTGAGGGTGGGACAGGCCTTGGGTGGGCAGACATAGGACAGTGGGGAGTCTGGGGATTTTGAACTGGAGGCTGGAGCAGGAAGAAGCTAGGGGGCCTGGTGAGGAGGAGGACGGGAGAGAGATGCTCAAGTCCACCGGCTGAGTGGCTGTGGGCAAGTCTCTCCTGTCCTGGGCCTCAGAGTCCCCATGTGTAAACTGCAGGAGTGGCCTGGACAGTGTCTGAGATCTTTCTGCCCTGACTCTGCAGGTCCAGGCTGTGGGGCTGGGCTCTGGGGACGGGGGTGGGGGGGCCCTGGTGTCTGGAAGGTGGGAGGAAGGGCTACGAATGGCTTCTGCCGCCCTCTGCCTGCAGTTTCAGCGGCCTCAGGATCAGTACCCACCCTTCCGCTTCGGTACAGTGCCCAACGGCAGCACAGAGCGGAACATCCGCAGCAACTACCGTGACATGCACAGCCACATGGTCAAGTTCAACCAGCACTCAGTGGAGGATGCACTTACCAGCCTCAAGATGGGGTGGGTCCCCAGCCCTGCGCCCACACTCTTGACTGTCTCCATCCATGCATCTCCCCAGTGACCAGCCCTAGCTCTGTCCCTTCCTGAGGACCCAGTGTGGGGACAGTGGGGCTGGCTGGGCTGTCCTGTAGGATGCCTGGGGAGGCCATGGGGAAGGGTGCAGCTTGAAACAAAAGTGGATGCCCATCACGTGGCCCAGAAACACAGCTGTGGTGTTGTCCAAAGTTCAGCCTTGGCCTGAGGTGGTGGTTGTGACATTCTCTGAGTCTTAGGAGCATGGAGGGGCTGAGCAGAGAGGGTGCATGCCCTCTGAGGGCAGAGAGTCCCCTGGCCTCTCTGAGGAGGAGGGGTCCTCACTGCATCCAGGACCTGAGGGAACCAGAGAAGGCTCCGCCCATCCGTCCCTCCTGGGTGGTGCCCGGCAGGCCCCAGGTTTGGTGTCCCCCTCCCATGTGCATGGTCCCTGATCCTAAGGGCTCAGCCTGTCCCTAGGAAGCTGGACGCCTTCATCTATGATGCCGCTGTCCTCAACTACATGGCGGGCAAGGATGAGGGCTGTATGCTGGTCACCATTGGATCTGGCAAGGTTTTTGCCACCACTGGCTATGGCATCGCCATGCAGAAGGACTCCCACTGGAAGCGGGCCATAGATCTGGCGCTCCTGCAGTTCCTGGGGGATGGTAGGTGCTGCCATTGCTGAGGGCTGGGGTGGGCCAGGGAGCTGGGTCATCAGCGTCTCTGCCACTGTCCTCTGTGTAGCCAGGACCTGTGGGCAGGGAGAGTTCTCGGGGTGGGGGGGAGTTTGGGGCAATTGGTAGGGGGGTATTAGCAGCAGCTGGATGGTGACCAGGGGAACGGATGGGTTTGCAGGGAGGGAGCAAGAACTAGTGCTGGGAACCCCTGAAGGGCAGGGAGACGGGAAGGAGCTCAGACCACACAGTGGGGCTTGCGGGTGGCTGAACTCTTTTTCCCCCAAGCCCTCTCCCATGACCTTTCCCAGATGAACACCTTCTTTGCCTACTATGATCTCCCCTTCCCCCATTTCCATCTTGAGATGAGCTGGGTCATGCCAAAGACCTGCCTAGTCCCACGTGTCAGTGGTTCAGCCCTGCCTGCCCCCAACCCCACAGAGAACTTTGAGTTGAGAGGAGTTCCATCCTTAATAGATAAAAAACTGATTTCTCGTCAACGCCATATAACAATGACAGCGATAATAATGAGGGTGTTTGTGGTCTCCTAGGGGCCTAGGTCTTTTGTCTTTCTCTGACCAGCTCTATGCTTGGCCTATAGGTGGTCAGTAAGTGTATGATGATGGTGAATGAATGAATGAGAGAATGCTGAAATTTACCCCATCAGCAACCTCCTGGACACGTGGGTGCCCTTTACTGGAGGTGGGCAGGTGGAGGACCCAAAGGCTGGCATTGCCCACCCCAGCTTCCACTCTGCTTTTCTTTCTTCTTGCTGTTTGACCCTGCCCCTTTCTCCCCATCCTGCATCTGCTGGGCTGGATCCCTGTTTGGTCCTACTTGAGGAACAAGGGGGGTGACACTCTGGCTCTAGACCCTCGTCGCTCCAGGCTTGTGGTGAGCTGGGGGGGGTGGTTCTTCATGGGGGGTTCCCTGAGCCAGATGTGCCCCCCAGGAGAGACACAGAAGCTGGAGACGGTGTGGCTGTCTGGGATCTGCCAGAACGAGAAGAACGAGGCGGTGAGCAGCAAACTGGATATCGACAACATGGCTGGTGTCTTCTACATGCTCCTTGTGGCCATGGGGCTGGCCCTGCTGGTCTTCGCCTGGGAGCACCTGGTCTACTGGAAGCTGCGCCACTCAGTGCCCAACACGTCCCAGCTGGACTTCCTGCTGGCTTTCAGCAGGGTGGGTGCCCTCCCTCCCCACACAGGCCCCAGCTTTAGGGGCGCCGACCCAGCTAAGTCAGAGCTGGCCACAGCCCCATTTACAGATGTAAAAACCGAGGTCCCCAGAGGTGATGTGGCTTGTGGCATGGTGGAGTAAATGAGCAGAGCCCTTCTCCAACAGGCAGACCAGGGTGGGTCCCTCACTGTGCCGTTTACTAGCTAGTGTGAGCAGGAGAATGGGTTAACCTCTGGGAGCCTTAGAGTCCCACTAATCTGTAGAGCGGCGCAGTGCCTGGCACGGGAGGTGCTTGACAAACAGCTACTTCCTGGGACTTCGGAGGCTGATGCTTCCGAACGTCCCAGGGAGAGCCGAGGCGGCTTTCTGAGAGGTGGCTCCGCTCACGGCCTGTCACCTCTCTCCTGCCCCGGGGATCTACAGCTGCTTCAGCGGGGTGCAGAGCCTGGCCAGCCCCGCGCGGCCGCCCAGCCCGGACCTCACGGACGGCGCCGCCCAGGCCAGCGTGCTCAAGATGCTGCAGGCGGCGCGCGACATGGTGACCACGGCGGGCGTGAGCAGCTCCCTGGACCGCGCCACGCGCACCATCGAGAGCTGGGGCGGCGGCC
>NW_007730863.1:102284-125407 GCF_000696425.1 Galeopterus variegatus | reverse complement strand
CTGCCTGCACGCCCATGCCCACCTGCCGTTCTGCTGGGGGACCGTCTGCTCTCATCTGCCACCCTGTGCCAGCCACAGCCCCTGGTTCACTGGGGCCTGGGGGCCTCCGACGCACAAGGGCAGGACCCTGGGGCTGGGCACAGGTTACAGGGACAGGGGTGGACTGGAAGAGGTCAGCAGGGTAGCCTGTGGGACGCAAGGCTTCCCGGAAACCTGCACCTGGAGGCGGATCTCCAGCTTGGAGTCAGAAGTGTGAGGTTTCAGCCACTTTGGTTCCTGGTTGGCTGGATTCTCTGCCTGGTGCTGCCAGAGTTAGGGGACAGGCAGATTTGAGCTTTTCTGGTTTCTACCATGAAATCCTGGCCAAGGGACCCCGGTGACAGATGATGTCTTCCATGGTCAGTTCAGTGACCTCAGCAGCCTCAGGTCCTGGTGTGGGCTGGGCTTTTGCTGGCCCCTCATCATGCAAAGTTCTACCCACCTAGCCTGGAGTCACAGGGAGCAGTGGGGCTCAGACCTATGAGGGTCTCCCTGCCCTGGTGTTAGCCAGTGCCTGGCCATGGCTTCCGTGGGCTTGGTGTGGGGCTGGAGGCTGCACCCTGGGATTGGGGCAGGCTATTCCACTTCTTGATCCACTCGGCTGGAGTCTCTTCTCATCAGAGTCCTGGGACATTAAACCAACCTTTTACAACCCACTGATCCTGGCTGCCTCATTCTGCATCCTGGAGGGGCACACCACGGCCTGTGGGCAATAGGAGCATCATGGGAGCATCTCGGGTGGGGTGTCTGCCTGGAGCAGGTGGGCAGCTCTGTCTGGAGGAAACTTACCTTCATGACTGTCCAGGAGGCACGCGGGGAGTAGGTGAGGCTGAAGGAGTGCTCTGGGCAGCAGAAGCCGCTTGGTATTCAGTACCAGTTCCCACCTGCCCTGGTGCCAGATGTGACAAGTGTGCTCAGCACAGGGGCTCTGGTGGTCATGGATGGAGTTTATCCCTCAGTCTCCTTGAAAAGGGAGGCTTGTGCCAAGGAATGTGGTTGTCCTGCCCTGCCAGGGATCCCCCTGAGGGCCTGACAACATCCTGATGGAAAAGGCAGAAGAAGGTCTGTTGTGGGGAGCCTGCCAGCTTGCCAGGGCCCTGGCTGGCTGCATTCTCTCTGTGGCTCTGGAAGCCTGGCACGGGTGGTTTCCAGGGTCAGGCATGGCTCAGCCTTGCTGGTGCCAGGACTTCTTGGGTGGGAGAATCTGCCTTCCGTCTCCGTCCTTCATCTTCCCCCTGGGGCTCCCAGCCCCACCTCCTTTCTCTGTCACACATCATTGGCGCTGGACCGTCTAAAAGGATGCTTACAGTTTTCAACATTTTCACATCTGCAGTTACATTGATCCCCCACAATGACTCTGTGGAGCAAGCCAGCATTCATCCTTCCATTCATTCCACAAACACAGTGAGCACCATCCATTCTGCCAGACCCTTTCCTAACTGCTGAGGATGGTGAGGTCAGGGGCTGGGCTGTCCTCACAGGATGGGTGGAGGCAGGGCAGACTAATTCCATGTAATAGGAAGTGGGGGAGGGGCCGTGCTGGACACAAACCATGGGGAGTCTCTGCCCAGTACCCTTTCCCACAGCTCTGTGCTGGTTCCTGGAAGCCGGGTCTCCAAAGACTCCCTGCTTGGGTTGGGGCTGTGAGAAGTGTGGTGACAGCGGCTGAAATGGCAGGGTGAGCTACACCTCCACTCTTGGCCAGAGAGTCCGACCACCCCAAGGATAGGTGGCCCCATCCATGACAGTCAATTTTCACATTCTCTGTCCTGTGGATTTCATGGGCTGGACTCAGATGCTGGATAAGGGTGGGGAGTGTGAGTCTAGGTGAGTGCTGGAGGCCAGCACTCCGGAAGGGAGCCTGACCTCCACCACGGCCACTGGTGGTGAGAATGTTGACTGCTGGCCACCAGCCCCTGGACCTGATCCCCTCACCCTCCCCAAGTCAGAACTCTGGGCAGAAGGCTGCAGCAGGTGAGGCTGGGAGGAGCTGTGAGGTCCAGACTGCTCCGCTTGCTGCCCAAGATCATTAATAACCAAGAGCTGGAAAGGTAATTAAGAGCCAAATGTGGAGCTGAGCCTGCTGCTGGCTCCAAGGAGGGGCCGCTCCTGCTCCTCGGGCCCGGTGCTGGCTGCCTTGTTCCTTCTCTAGGAAGGTATTTTTGGGGGAACGTGGGCCCTGGGGGACGGGGGCAGGAAAGATGCCTCCTGCGGGTTCAGAGCTGGCTTGGCCCGGCTTCTTGCCCTCCTGTTCAGAGCCGCGATGTCCCTGCCTCCCCTGCCCAAAAGGGAGGGCAGAAAGCTTGGCAGGGGAGAGGAGAGGGGACAGTGAGGCCACAGATGTGAAAGTACTGTGAACAAGGACCTGAAGATCCAGGCACCGGAATGCTGTTTTTTTTCTCTTGGTGGAACACAGCGTAAGAGGCACTTTTCACTAGTCTCAGAGTAGGAAATTCTGTCTAACCCGGTTCCCTCCTGCCGCTGCCATAGCTGTTGCTGAGTGGCTCATGGCCTCCACCAGCTTTTCCCAGGGAGCCAGAGGCATGTGTTGGGAGAGGGGCAAACCTTACAGGGTGGGGATGATGTCGTGGGTGAGGACCCTCCAGACCAGCCTGTCTTGCTCTTTGAAACGGGAGGGCTGTCCTTAAGCTTCCTAAGGGATTGGGGAACCAGAGACCCCAAAAGCCTCAAGACCCTGAAGAATTCAGGTCAACTTCCTGTTTCTCAGTTGTAGCAGGCAGTGGCTACAAGATGACCTTTATCTCATTAGGAGGCTAGGAAACTAATTAGGTGTCTGGAGCCTTAAACAAGTCCGGGGGTCCTTGGCTACAAGTGCTTATGGCTGGCAAGTGACAAGTAAATAATAGTTTTATTGAGCACTTCTGTGCTGGGCACTGAGCTCAGTACTTTAATGCCCACACCTGGCCAGTGATAGAGGTATTACCACTGCACTTCACAAAGGAGGGAGGACAGAATGTCACAGAGGTTCACTGCCTGTACGTGGCAGGTCTGACGGCTTGGTCATCGTAGAAAGTACCCAGCACTGTGCCCTGGCATATAGCAGGCCCTCAGTACAGTTACTTCTCCCCTTCTCCAGCCTGCAGTCCACACCATCAGCCCCAGGAGAAGGGATCGCGAGGTGCTCTCCTGCAGCCATGGATCGGGCTGAAGAGCCGGCTTTTCAGTGGCCGTGAGCACGAGTCAGCCTTGCTCAGGACTCTGACCCCTAGACAGGCTGGTCTCAGCCTTCCACTTCCCCAGGCCTGCCACTGCCAGCCACTTCTGCTCCATCACTTTGGCATTAGCCTCTGCCTGTTGCTGAGGCTGCTCCCGGCCCCCACGTGGCAAGGACAGCTGTGTGGCTAGAGGCCTGGCATGGTGCCTACTGCTAACCTTCCACCACTCAGCAGTGCCTCTCAGCCTGTCACCTGCCCATCTGCCCCATCTATAAGTCTGCAGCTGCCTCTCTGGCCTCAGGTGAGGAACAGCCAGGAGCTGCTGGCACGAGGCTCTGGCGCTCAGGTGGATATGGTGCTTCGGTGGGGAGCAAGGCAAGAACATTCATTCCCACCTTGACCTGGCCTGTCCTCAAGGGCCAGTCTGGGGCTGGTGGGCAGAGGCTGCTGAGTTTAAGATCTCATCCACAGCGACATTCATACTTGGGGCCAGGCTGGGCAGACATCCTCTTCTGCCCTCCTCACACTGACCCTAGGGGCCATCTGCAAAATGGAAACCTCAGCTTCACCTGCCCATCTTGCCAAGTTGATAAAATGTCTCACTGTTGGGATCCTCGTCTCCCTGCCCTGAGCCCCCCTCACCGGCTATCAGTGGCAGAGGCCCAGTAGTGGAGAGGAAGGTGACCTTATCTGACCTTTAGCAGGAGAGACAGCAGATGACACGAAAGAGCAAAGAAACCAGACGGTGGTGGTGGTGAGGGCCCCCTGGCATCAGCAGTGTGGTCACCTTGGGCCAATTCTCTCCAGGGCTAGGACTGCCCCAGCTCGGGGTGGAGAGGACACAGCCACCCGCAGCCACCCAAACCTACTGCTGCACATGGCTCCAGATTGTCACATAAATCAACCTGGGCTTCATTTATTTTTTAATAAATTTGCGTCCAAAATTTGGTTTGGAGCCTGGGGCGGCAGGATGATTTAATTTGCTTTGTCCTTAAGCAAGAGGGAATGTAGGTGGCGAAGGGTAAGTACAGATGTTTTAATTGAGTTTTCAGCAAACAGCCAGGTAGCTCCAGGGAGGGCCCGGGCCACAGGGGGATGGACCAGGTCCTCGCTATCTTCGGCCTCAGCACTGTGGTGCTCTCCGGGCTCTGCCCATGCCAGGGCAGGGCCTCCTGAGAAGAAGCCACAGTGGCAGATGGGGAAGGGGTGTTCATTTTTCACCTGGATGGAAAAGGACGGTGTGTGGGGACAAGCTGTGAGACCGCTGATGTGTGAACAGCGAGAGCGCAGGTTGAGGCCGATTACGAGCCAGGGCTTCTCACGGGCTGCACCTGTTGTTCTGCCCGCAGACGCCCCACACACAGCCCGGCCCTGAGATCACCTTGGGCCACAGGAGACCCGGCACCATTGCTTTGTCCAAGGCCTGAAGAAGGTGAGACACAGGGGGAAGGAGGCAACAAAGATTCCCTCACGAGGGCCGAGCAAGGCACTGAAATCAAAAGACAGAGGGGCAGGGGCCTGAGACCCCTGCCAGAGGCAGCTCCGAGGCAAGCTGCTCTGGGCTCTGGGACTGTGGTACCAGACCCAGGGCTGGGGGCAAGCCAGGGAGTGTGAGGAAGGACCCCCAGGTCCTGAAGCAGGAGAAGGCACATTGAAATGAAGAGTTCAGTAAGTCACCTGTGTGCCCACAGAGGCCGGCCCCGCAGGCGCATGCATGATTGAGTGGGAGATGGCTGGGAACCTGGTCTTCTTCCACGGGAATGGCAGCAGTGCCCCATCCAACCCCGTGTCATCCAAGGGACATGGAGAGCGTGAACACTGAGCACCCACGGCCCAGTTCTAACGGGAGCTGCTTTTAGTGTTGGAGCAGGAGCAGGGTGGCCGAGCCAGGCTGCTGCCCTGCAGGCCTGGCCTCCTGGAGGGTGGGAACCACGGGTCTCTCGCACTGCCACATGCCCAGGGCGCTCCCAAGCCACTGAGGGTGGCAGGTGGGTGCAGCTTTCCTCAACACTGCAGGAGGCCCTGGGAGCCCTGGCGGGGCAGCCAGGGTAGCAGAGGGTGCCTCTTGGAGATGACAAGCTCCGGGCTTTAAGCCCAGCTTACAGGCTGCTGTGTCCCCATGTGGAAGGGACATGGCATCCAGCCTGCTGCTCCAGAGCTGGCGCCCACAGCAAGGGCCATCACAGCTCTGGTCCAGGGCCCTGGTGCCAATTAGCACTTCCCGTTCTCCAGGTCCTCCCCTAGGAGTGGCACTTAGCGACTCCCAGGCCTGGTGCGGAAGGTGGGCCCTGCCCTCACAGGCAGCTGGGTTAGGATGGTTAGGGCCTGGGATTCACCTCTGATGAGGCAGCAGCTGCTAGTGGAGCATTTCCCAGGCAAGGACGCAGGAGGGGCCGGGGAGGCAGGACGAGGGGACAAAGGCTCTAGTATAAATAGCAGCAGTGCCAGCACCGCGTCTCCCACCACACAGAGGAACGGGCCTGCTCTGGCCGTGGGGTGGTGGTGGTGGGGGGATTGGAGCATGTTGTAAAACAGAGGGGGTGATTCTGGTAACGAGTCCTGGAATCTGGGAGCAGCCGCACGCCACCCCAGGCAGGAGGACCTGGGAGGAGCGCTGCCCTGGTGAGTGAGGCCAGGTGCAGACTGGGTGGAGTCTTGGGCGGGGACAAGACCCGCAGCTGGAGACACAGAGGGTCCCCTCTGAGAGCCCTGCCTCACCTGCCCCGTGAGGACCAGGGAGGCAACTGAATCTTGGCTCTGCAGGTGGGGAGGTGGGGGAGGGGCCCCCAGCCCTCCCATCTCTGGGAGCATGCTGCCATCAGAGCTTGGTCTCGCTGAGGACAATGTTGGCCGTGACAAAGATGAAGCATGAGAAAGCCCAGAGCAGCACGAAGCCCACCCAGAAGGTGTGGCGGAACGGGGACTGGTGCTTGTTGACGGTTCCGTAGCCAAAGGCCAGTTGGGTGTCCTTGCGGCAGTGGAACACCAGGAAGGCAGGGATGACGTACTGGATGCCGGTGCCGGCATAGGCTCCTGTGATGCCCACCAGGGACTCCAGGTCGTGGGTGCAAAAGGCCACCAGCACGGGGGGCACCAGGGTGATGGTGGGAAACACGACGCGGTCCACCACCCACGGGTACGTGCCACCCTCGCGGTGGAAGAGTGTCTTCCAGTTGTTGCGCAGGGTCACGGCAATGATGGGGAAGTTGGTGCTGATGGTAAAGACAGGGAAGAGGCCCAGGAAGAAGCGGACAGCAGCCAGGCCCACGATGTCGCAGCGCGCGAAGTTGAGGGTATACATGTCCATGAGGCTGTCGCCACGGAAGCAGAAAATGGCAGTGAAGGAGAGGAGGCTGTAGAAGGCCAGGATCAGTACGTAGTCCAGAAACACCAGCCGTGTGAGGTGGCGCTTGGAGGAGACGGGGGTGACGAGGGACGGCAGGGAGTGCTGGCACATGAAGGAGTAGACGCACACCCCAAACAGGTTCCGGACCCCTGAGAGGTCGGCCAGGGGCGGGTGACCCTCCCCTTGCCCGTGCCCGATGCGAACCAGTGCCAGCACGATCATGATGATGAAAGCTGGAAAACAAGAAGGGTCAGCCAGCGGGGACAGAAATAGCCCTACCTGGGGCGACTTCTGCTCTGGGGGGCCTGTGGAGGGACTGGAGCCAGGAGAAGGCGTCATTAAACACAGATTTATGCGACCCCAACAGCCACATCCCGGGACAGGTCGAGTGGCTGCTGATCTTAGGAGCGTTCCCTGCATTCTTTCTCCGTGTCCTGTTCTCCCCCCTCCCACCCGGCAGGGGGCCTGGCCATGACAACAGGGGCCAGGGCTGCACTGGGTCATCAGCCCGGTGGCCTGGCACCATGGCAGCAGCTCTGTCTTCTCAGAGAAGGGCGAGTCCTGCTCAGGCACTGCCCAGAGGCTCTCTCAGGGGCTCTGCCAGCTTCCCGGCAGGGAGCAGGGTGGGGAGGACTCTTGTTCATTCTCCTTCCCTTGGGTTAAAGAATGTGTATCTGGGGAGCTGGGGGAAGTGAGGGGAAGTGGAGGGCAGAGGGGCCCACAGCATTTGGGAGGAGGTGTCCTCCTGGGCAGAGGGCACCCGGAAGACACAGCTGAGGGCAAACAGGCATGGATGCTGGGACCCTGAGCAGAGGTGGGTGGCCAGGGGCAGGATGTTGCCAGTGGTCACTCCAGAGAAGAAACAGCACCAAGGACTGGTGCTGGGACTGCTGAATCCTGAGCTGCTGGCACCAAGGCTGGAGGCAGATGACACAGTGAGGGGCCAGGAACTTGCTGCAGAGGTGGCAAGGGGCCTGTTCAGAGTGAAGGGGCTTCCATGGCTGATGAAGACCAGGTGGATTCACCCTGAAGCCTTCACAATGCCCCTCCCTCTGGGCCTGGGCCAGTCTGCACAAGCCTGTCCTCTACAGTGTAAGCTCCCTGAAGACAGGGCTGAGCAGAACACCCACACCAGCAGGGCTCAGGAAGAAGTGTGCAATCAAAGTTCCCAGAACTCAGAGAAGATGCCACTTCTGGATCTTTCTGTGTTGCTCTAGGATCTGCTATTAAGATGGCCTAAAACTGCCATTGTTAGCTACTCACACACAGAAACCACAGGCGTCCCTGTCTCCATCCTGGAGGTTACAAACTCCTGCTGTCTCTGTTCAGAACAGACCTGACAGCCCCTCCAGCCTGTGCCCTGGTCCCTCAGGTAAAGCCCATGAGCCCATGTGACCTTCCTTGGTGGGCAACGTGCAAAAGCAGTGGCTAGAAGAGGACAGCACGTAGCTCGGCTGCTCCCGTCGGCTGCCTGGTCAAGGGCTCAGGGCTCTTCCCGGTGGGGAGAAGGGGAACCCCCATGGTCTCCTTCCGGCCTTGTCGTACTGCCCGGCTCCTGGAGGGACAAGGCCGTTCTGCTGGGACCACAGAAAGACCAAAGTCTTCCCACAACGACACCTGGGAGTGGAACAGAATCTTCATCTATTACTTTTAATCAGATCTGCCTGACACTGTCGGGGACAGCAGAAGAGCGTGGGAACAGGCCTGTGAAAATTGCCAATAAAAAAGGTGATTTGTTCCCGACTCTCACAGCCCGCTCGGTCCCCGCGACTCCTGACTCCGAGGGCCCTGTGACTCCTGCTGCTCCAGGGCGTCACAACTCTTCCCAGCTCTGGTCAGTCAAGGGGAAGTAGTGACCTAGTTCCTCCCTCAAGTCTCAGCCCAGGGAGCTGTCTGCGTTCATCCTCTGGGGATGGGGCACAGGACACCTCAGGGCCTCCCTGCTCCCTCGGGGACAGCCTAGGGCCCCAGGCAGTCTGGCTTGTCTCAGAGGTTTCTGGGGGTGGGTGCCAGAGGAGTGGGCGCAGCAGAGGTTTTGTGGAAGATCCGCACCGCAGGAGGTGTGCTGGGGCAGGATGTGAGGGGGGCCCGGGGAAAGGTGAGACAGGCCTGAGGTGGAGTCTCCATGTGCCAGAAAGTCTGTCCTGGGCCAGGAAGGGTTACAAAACAGAGCTGAGCAGGGTCAGGGGTGTGTACAGGGGGCCCTGCGGCTGCCTGGTGATTAGTTATTCAAGAGGCTGCAGCAGACGGCTCTGTCACAGCAGGTAGGGCGCAGGGTCAGGGCAAAGGGGACAGTGCTGTAAGGCAAGATTCAAATCCTGGTCTGCCCTACCATCTTGGGGTGCCACCTCATGACCGGGTGCTGCTCCTGGCCCCAGCTGGCTGGCACAAATTAGGGAAGAGGCCTGTGGAGAAGTGCTCTGGCTTCTGTGCTCGGCCAGTCTGGTGAGCGGTGGGAGGCCTGTGAACGAGCGCCCCCTCTGGCTGCTCTCTCCAGCCCCAAGTCCCCACGAAGTTGATAGAAATGCAGGTAGAAACTGGCTCCCTTCCTTCAAGGCAAGCTACCTGGACAGTCCTAGTAGAGGGCTGTCCTTGTTGTCAATAAACCAATTTATGAAGTAGGTTCCCAAAGGAATGAGACTGATTTTATAAAGCGTGCACATATACACCCCAGAATGTATACTACAACAGGGGTCCTCCAGAGTACTTGTCTTGCGAGGCTGCACTGTTATGTTACTGATGACGTGGGACACTTTCTAGAACTTTCAGGATCTCCTACAAAGCCATGGCTATGGGTGATAAGAAAAGCTATCTCACAATCTTCTAGCCATAATTAATTTTAACTCAAATGCTACTACCTAAATTAGTTATGCATCTTGTTCTCTCAATTTTCTTAAACAAACAAGTCTATTTCCAGAAACAACTATTTCCAAAAACCAAATCTACCGTCAAAGGCTGGATGTTTACTGCCGTCCAGGAGTGAAAAGATACCAGAAGCTCTTGGGAGGCAATTCCAGGAGTGTTGAAAAGTGGCTGATTTGTGGGGTTGCAGCTCCCCAAAAAGCACCTGGAGGGGACAAGCTCATCCAGGGGGGCATGTGGGATTTTCGTGAGTGTCCTCCCTCCCATTAGTCACGCCCGCACGGTTCCGTCAGAAGCACACCCGGATGCTCCGCTCGGCAGCACAGAAATGCCGGCAGCTTTGGAGACGGCAAACCTCCCGGCCTTCTGAGGATCCTGACTCAGTGCCTGGGTGGGCTGGAGATCCGCTTCCCTGAGGAAGCGGCCCAGGGAGAGACAGTGCCCTTCGGTTCCCCACTTCCACGAGGAGGTGGGCGCTGGGCTCTGTCCCTTGGGAGTAGAGAGGGAAGGAAAATGTTCCAGCCTGGCTTCTGAACTGGTAAGTTCAAAGGAAACCAGTACCACTACCCTAAACCTCAGGTTACGATGGAGAGACAAAGAAAAGGGAAAGGAGCAGGAGGTCCAGGTGGGCTCTGACCTCGAGGGGTCCCGAGACCAGTGGCATGAGACCCAACCCCCACTGCCCACTGGGGACTGCACCTGTGGCCACACCCCTCTGTCAAGGCTCCTCCCTCCCCTGGCTGCTGGAGGAGTGGAATTCAACAGCCACCTCCTAGATTAATTGCCCTGTCCCCTGGAGACAGCTGTTCCAAAAACTCATTAGATCTGATCATAAATCAAGATGAAATGAGGATGACAGGCCGTGAGCGACAGACCTGCCAGGATGCGCGGCAGGGAGCAGGTCTCCAAGAGCACACACCAACGCGCAGGGCCCGGCCGCCCACCTTGCTGGGGTGCGTGGGAGATGCAGATGGATGCGGAGGTGGGACAGGGCAGCGAGTGCTCCCCAGACATCCTGGTGACCAGAAATCTGGGACTTCCCAGATGTGCAAGGGAGTCTGCCCCTGAGCGGGGTCTATAGTTCCCCAAGGGCAGGGCTGGTCAAGCTTGTTCTCTGACCTATCACAGGCCCTGCTCAAAGAATCCATATCCACCTGCCTTCCACACTGGAAGTGACACTGCAGGGGGTGCGGAGAAGCAGTGAGGAGCCAGGAGGGCTCAGAAGGGAGGGAAGAGGGGAGGCCTGACACCATGTCACATGAGTGGCTGTCGGGCCTCGGAAAGCTCAGCTGCAAGGTGACAAGGGGGACAGGAAAATTCTTTTAACATCTGAGGAGCAGTCAACGTAAAAACAATTGTGCTTTTTCTGTGTAACCCCTGGGCTCAACCAGGAGTTACAACCCTGAGCTCAACCCTGAGCTCATTCATTCATTCATTTGTTCAACAAAGATGTACCGAGCCTCCACGGAGTGCTGGGCACTACTGTGATCATCTGGGGATAGTGTGCTCAGATACGGGCCCTGTCCTTCTGGAACCTACAGTCCAGGGCACCCATAGGGGAAGGTTCCAGGAGACAAACGACAAGAACAGAAAGAACTGGTCACACCAGTGGCAGGGTGGATGATGACATCTCTGTAGTGGGAGGTGTCCAAGCCCGAGGGTAGAAGACTACCTGGTGAGGGCCACAGGGGGACCCAGGCATCAAAGGGGACTGGAAAGATCTTTTGGGACTGTCCCACTTACAAGCCTGTAGTTTAGTAGGGGGAGCTTGGTGCAGGGCATGACCAGGAGTCAGGCGCCCCCCAGGTCCCATGACTCCACCCACCGAGGTGTGCTGGTTGCACACAGACCTGTTCCAACAGTTGATCTAAGTCCTACAGACTGGCCTCCCCATATTGATTCACCCTGAGCTGCAGCCTGCGTCTCCCCTCCCGATAGCTGACTCCTCGGGACGGAGTGAGAAAGACGGAACAGAAGGCAAGTCATTATTGCAGGAGCTGAGATAAAAACATGCACCAACCCTGAGCAATGAGCAGCTAGTTTGCAGAAAACATCACCCTTCCCTTTCTGAGGAGGGAAGTTGAAAGTGACATGCACACAAGGACCGACATGCCCGTCTGCAGGGTGCAGGCCTCGGGACCAGATGGCTTACAGCCCATCCAGTTTATGGGTGTCAGAATGAGCCAAGGAAAGGTCAGTAGTTCATGTCCGTATCAGCTTTCCATTCCTGGAGATGTCATTGACTTCAAGCGTGGCGGTCAAGGGGATATTTTATGTCAAGATACACTTTCACAACAAGCAGTGAGTCATCAGTGAGGCTCTTAAAGCCATGACTGGAAGGGCCCAGGGTGCATCTGACTGGCTTCCTCCCACACGCTGGCAGCCTTGGGCTTTCCTGCAAGGCAGTTGCTGCATCGTGCCTTTCCCAGGTGGGCCTGCTTCCTGGAGAGCTGCCCCCTCAACCCTGACCTGTGAATCTGGCTCCAGATGCCTCCCGGCCTGCGTAGGCTCCAGGCTGGGCTGCCTCAAACCCCATGCTATTCACTGAGCCCCGTGCATGGTTCTGGCTTTGACACATGCCAGAAGGAGGCCACCTGTCCAGGTGCCTGTCTGGAGGATGGTACTGCCTTCTCCGAGCAGAGAATCATCACACCAGGGCTAATGATAATGAATGGCCAGCGTCATGCCCACACTAGCTCAAGAACTGGCACTCCAGACAGGTAGCTGGGTCTGGGGGAAGACTTGGCACCCCCATCACTGCTGCATTGCCCTTGGAGGGTGCAGGCCATGGATGTGTCTCTGCCTTAAGCTGGGTCATCAGGAAGGTTGGGATGGGTCGATGGGGCAACGCTGGCTAGAGCAGAGGACTACTGGAGACCAAGCAGTTTCTTGGCCCTAGAAACAGAAGTAGGTGACAGGGCATTTGTTCCTTAAGTCATTAGACCAGCCAGGGGTGAAAGGGGAGCCACATTTGGTAGGCTGGAGCCAGAAGCCCGGCAGTGGGGAAGTGTGAGTGTTGTTCCTAGAAGTGGTATCATTGGGAAAGTCCAGAGGGAGAGAGGCTGTTTTTCTAAACAAGCTCAAGTTCTCCAGTTATCCTGGGTTCAAGTCATGACTCTGCCACTTAACTGTAATCTTGGGGCAGATCTCATTGCCTTTAAAAATGGAGATGATGGTGCATTTCCAAGAGCAACAAAGGACGAATAAATCTTTCAACAACGATCCTACATCGACAGACTCTGCCACTTAACTGTAATCTTGGGGCAGATCTCATTGCCTTTAAAAATGGAGATGATGGCAAGGGCACACGGGGATGGACGAGGATTGTGCAGTGACGCGCCAGGTGGAGCCTGGGCCGCGGCAGAAGCTCAAAACCATGTGAGTCCCTTTTACCATTGCAGAAACCTCCTTCATGTTCTGAAAGCCCGGCTCCCAGGCAGGCAAGGAGACCCTTGTCAGTCCCGAGTGCTCATTGCATTAGACCATTTGTGTTGCTATAACAGAACACCTGAGACTGGGTAATTTATAAAGCACAGAGGTTTACATGGCTTACGACTCTGGGACAGCTGCATCTGGTGTGGGCCTCAGGCTGCTTCTATGCATGGCGGAAAGTGGCAGGCAGCTGGCGGCAGGTAGAAGCAGATCACATGGCGAGAGGAAGCGAGGGAGAGAGAAGGTGCCAGGATCTTTTTAAACAAACAAGCTCTCGTGGGAACTAATAGAGCAAGAACTCACTCATTAATCCCTCCTCCCCCAGCGACAGCATTAATCCATTCATGAGGGATCCGCCCCCATGACTCAATCAGTTTCCAACACTGCCACATTGGGGATCAAATTGCCACATGAATTTTGGAGGGGACAACACATCCAAACTCCATCATTCATCTAATTCTTGTGCTCTAAGGAGGGGATAGTGCTCACACTAGTGACCCACCTTCCCGGCCGGGATGAGCTGCTGCCAGAACACTTCTCAGGAACACCCATCACTGGCACCAGCTAATCTTGGGGGTCAGGGATGGACGGTGAGGAGGACCCCGGACAGGCTGCTCACACCTGCTCTGCGAAGCAGAAGGATTCCTGGTTCCTCCTCTTGCCCCACCCAGTGTTCCTCTGGCCACTCAAGGCCAAGCTGTCCCCAGCACTCTGTCTCTGGGAGACTCTGAGTGTGAGGCTCTCTGGACCAGGATGAGTAAGATGGGTTCTTGGGGGCTCCCTTGGTCATCACCCTCCTACCCGAGCACAGGCTGCAGGTCTCCTGTGTACAAGGATATTTCAAATCATCCTTGGAAAATAGAATTAAAAGATAATATGAATCTTTTCATGAATGTTTGAAGACCCCTCGTATACTCTGAAGAGACAGGACAGGCTTGGTCTCTGCCCGAGAGAAGTCCCCTTTGGGGAAAACAAGAAGTTCCCCACACGACGTGCTTGTCTCCAAAAGCATCTTGGCCTTGGGTGAGATTTTTATCTCAGGCCTGTGAGATGTTCTGTGAACAATGGCCTTGCCTACAGCATACGTCAACTCATTCCAAACTCACTTTGATTTCTGCTGAAAGGACGGAATTGAAAGCCAGTCTGACTACGTTCTCACACTGGGCCAACCTCTGTGCTTTCTGGAGGATTCTAGCTCTGTCCGCTCCTCATTACAGGAGCAGAAGAGAAAAGTGTTGAAATAATCAACTTTACAGGAGCAGGTTCTACCTTGTGGCTAAGTTATTTACCTCAAAGGACACAGAGAAGAGTCTTCCTCTTTCCACGTGTGGCAGGAGAAGGCAGCAGTAGATAAGGGCAGGAATTTGAGTCTCTGAAGCAATCAAGTCTTAAATAGGAAGCAGGATTTCTTGCTTTTCACCCTTCAAGCTTCCCACACCCTTGAAACCGTGCAGGTGGCACCTAGGAAGGTAGCGTCTCAATTTTTCATTTTTAAGCTGTCAGAGCAAGCCCAGTTTGTAATCGCAGGGAAGGCAGAGCTGAGGGGCCTCTGGCTGCTGGCCAGGAAGGAGATTAGAAACATAAAATTTCAGGCACTGTCAGCCTTCCCTCTCAAGCAGCCAGCTAGACGCAGAGAGAGACCAGGAGGGAGAGACAGAGTAAAGGAGACAGGGAGAGGTGATGCCAGGACAAGGGCATTTGGATTCTCCTGGTCTGAACGTAGGCTCTGGAGCTCTGGCTGCTATGGGGCACATTAGCTCTGCAGGGGTATGTGACTGCCTGACTCTGTCGAGGGCTGAGGTTTAACCTGCCCGTGTAAAGCCCAACTCTGCGCAGAGGCCAGGCCTGTAACCATTGTCGGGTCAGACACCTTGACCCGCTGACCACAGGTCATCTGGGACCTATCTTCCCCTGCCTTGTCAGTGTCTAAGCAGCTGGCCCGCCAACCTCCTGGGTAGAACAGGAGTCCTCGTCTAATGGAAGCATCTGCACACGCCGGGGCTGCACGCAGATCAGAGCTGGCGACAATGCAGCTGCTCAGAGAGGTGCAGCCGGAAGAGCACCAGCCTCTGCTCAAGCTGAGCAGAACCCTCAGGTCAACCCTGGCTCATGCTAATGTGAGGTGTGATAGCAGCATGGGGCAGGCTACTCTCCTGCACACTTTAATTAAGTTTCCACTTTACCCTAAAAGCCTTAAGACAGAAACTCCAGGTTCCTCTCCTATAAACTGACCTCGGTGTTTGCAGAGAGAATGTCAAAGAAACAAACCAAGAATAAAATTAAGACCCAAATGAAACATACCCAGAAGGTTTTGCTGGGTTCCTTCCACTGGTGGCGTAACAAGTGAAAGCTGGACACTGAACAGCACAGGAGGGTCCTGGGCAGTGGGCCAGAGGGAGGGTGGGCAGGGGGCACAGTCCTGGTGAGGGCAGGGCTGGTGACAGGGCCAGGCGTGCTGAGTGGGCAGGCTGTCTGGATGCGCAGAAGGTGCTGAAAGTGCTGCTTTCATTTTAGGTGTGCGGGGGGGGGGGTCCTCCCTGGACCTCTGAGAAGCACTAGTTCAGTGGATGTGAAGGAATTCAAACGCCAAGTTGGCAGCAGTGGGCAACAGATGGCCCAGACACATAGACCCCTGGCTGCTGGTAGTGACAGATTGCAGCAGTCCCACCAGGAGACACTGCACAGAGACCAGGCATGGATCTGGGGACAGGTAAACACAAGCAAGCCCTCATGTTCCCAGGGGACAGTCCCTCTTGGGGGCCTCCTGCCACTACTGCCGAGTCCCACCTTGCCCTGTTGGCTCTTGCTGGGGGTGGGGAGTAGAGAGAGCAGGGCTGAGAAACTTCACGAGGCAGGCTCAAGTTCATCCACGAACGCCTGGAGAGGACGGCGCCTGACCCACTTTGAGGGGAACACAGAGACGGGAAGGCTGTGTGTGGCGTGTGCTCTGAATACACAATCGGAGGGAAGGGAGCCCTGCGGGTCCTCCACAACCCAGGCCCGAAGAGGGCTGCGGCGCTCCAGAGCAGCCTTTATTAGAAAGAATCGGATTTTTAATAATGCCAAATGGGGCACCCCGAGCTGAGCAAGCTGTTCATGTCCCTAAGTGGGAGGGTAANCAAGTTCATCCACAAACGCCTGGAGAGGACGGCGCCTGACCCACTTTGAGGGGAACACAGAGACGGGAAGGCTGTGTGTGGCGTGTGCTCTGAATACACAATCAGAGGGAAGGGAGCCCTGCGGGTCCTCCACAACCCAGGCCCGAAGAGGGCTGCGGCGCTCCAGAGCAGCCTTTATTAGAAAGAATCGGATTTTTAATAATGCCAAATGGGGCACCCCGAGCTGAGCAAGCTGTTCATGTCCCTAAGTGGGAGGGTAATGGGACTGAAGTAATATAACAATGCTGTCACAGCCCCTTCCAGCCTGAGAGCTCCTTGCTGGGCAGCTGCTGAGTATCCCAGGTGGGAGCAGCCCATACTTGTGGGTTGGGCTGCTTAAGGCTCAGACTCTGTGGCCACCACTGCTGGGCTGTGGGCCCGAGGCACAGCCCCTTAGCTGCACCTCTTTCAGTGTCCATGGCCCATCCGCTGGTGACAGAGAGCTAGAAGCCAAAGAGGGGCATGCTTGTCGCTTCTCTCTGGCTCAGAGCTCCCCTGACAGTGGTTGAGGTAGGGTTCCCCTCCCAGTGGGAACCAGGGACCACAGCTGGGGCGTCGCAGAGGAGAGCTGTACAGAGCCAAGCAGTGATGCTTCAAGATCTCACCTTGAACCCCCAGTGTGGATACCGGGCACTGTAGTCCTCTCTGGAGGTGGCTGAGGTCATGTCCCTAATATCATAGCCAGCCCCAAGGGGGGCACATTCTGAGGCCACTCTCGGGATGCAGTGGCCAACCAAGATGACGATGAGGGGGATGCTCATGGTGGCTCACGGCTGAATGCTGACCAGGTGCTGGGCACTGTGCTCCTGAGCACTTTATATGTGATCCCACTTTATCTTCATGGCTGCTCAGCGAGACCAGTCCTCACTGCCACTGCACAGACAAGGGAGCCGGCTGAGGGAGGCAGGGTCTGCTGTGCATGCTGGGAGTGGAGACCATCTGCCCCACATTGAAGGGGACCAAGCGAGGAGGCTCAGTGTGACAACCAGAAAGTGTGGCACCCGGCACAAACCACCGCCAGAGCTGAAGCTCCATGATCGGGAGCCTGCGGTTGATCCGAGGCAGCGCCTGGGGTCGCCGACTGATTGGATGACAAAGGAGCAGCCAGGAGGCCTGCTAAGGCCTGGACAGCCGCCTTACTTGCTGGGGACAGCAAACCGAGGCCCTCCGTGCACTCAGGGGCATGTGCAATCTGGGTCTCCCAAACTGACCACCTGGTTTCCCAGAACTTATTTGGGGAGCACAGGAAATGAGTCAACACTGGCACCTGTTACACATTCTGGCATTTTCCCTGGACAGGTGGCTATTTATAAAGGCCATTTAACCCTTTAAGCCCCATTCTGGCAGCCTGAGGGGGCTTCTGGGGCTAATGAAGTAGAGAAGGCCAGAGCAAAAGCCCGGGGAGGAACTGGCCTGCAGGCTCTGCAGCAGAGCTGGGGGCCAGCAATGTCCCCCGGCCTTGTTTCAACAGATGGCAGAACAAATTCCTAATTAAGTGCAAGAAAGTTTCCGGCTCAGCACATTTATTTATGATTTTCCGGTCCCTTTGGTGCTCATTCTTCCCTTTTGTCTTCCTGGAACCCAGGCCAGCTTACTGCCCCCCCGAGCTCCCCACTCAGCTCTTGGAAAGGCTGGGCCCTAATCTGGGGAGGGGAAGCGGAAGGGTGTGCGGGCAGGAGTGTGGGAAAGAAGGGAGGGTCGTGCAGGGCACGCGGCCACACAGCTGCTCTCCAGAGGCAAGATGAAAAGGGAGATCGTTGCAAACTGACAACTTGGCAGAGACTTGAGAGGACAAACAGGCTTTTGAGATCATTGCCTTTAGCTACCCTAGAGTTCCAGAAAAATTGCCTGGGCTGAGCTTTGCCCAGAGGACAGACACCCTCCGTGGGGTCCAGCCCCTGTTCCCAGATGGCCTGCAAACGTCCAATAGGCAGACTGAGGTCCCTCCCCCAAGGGGGCTTGTCTACTCTGTGCTGCTTGGTGGCTCCAGAGGATCCTATGATTTCCGTTCCCTTCTGCCATTCCTGGTGACCTGCTGCTGCCTGGGGTCAGATGAGGAAAACACCTGCCACCAGATCTGAGAAGAAAAACACAGGTGCTTCCAATGCCCCCAGCTGGGAACTGAACCCTAGACTCAGCTACATTTTAGTTTACTTAACTGGGTGATTTTTCTTTCTGCGGAGAGCTCTGTGTCACAGGCAGGTTTACTTTTCAAGCCCAGAGCTCTGAGACTGTCCTGCCTGTGCTTTGTCACCCATGGCAGCACTCTGGAGAGAGTTCGCCTAACAGGCTCCTGACATTTGATTATCTCTTGGATCAAAGGGAGAGAAGTGGCAAATGACTTGCAAAGACGACAATGTCACCACCAAAAATACAAGCGCAGATAACCTTCATGAGCTGGTCACAGCCACTGTCACCTCTCCGTAGCACTGCAGGGCTGCCTCGGGGAACCCAGAAACCTCAGGGCCCCCCTGGGGACAGGGGAATGGGGTGGGACGAGGCCCAGTGGGCAAAAATTCCAGGTTCCAATTGCAGTGCCTGGGGCTAACTGCGGCCGTCCTGCTGCCCTGGGGTAGGGGGATCTGGATGCGGGGAGAGGAGGCAAAATGGCCTCATGAGAGAACAGGTTGGTCCACCGTCGGGGGAAAGAGCAGTCGATTTTCTAAAGCAAGCGAGCTGCTGATACCACCGAGCGCCTGATCCTGGGGGAGGAGAGGTCTCTGACAGCAGAACGGAAAGGGAGCAAGGGCTGTGTGAGCCGCCTTCCAGGACCACGTCCTGCCAGCAACAGCAGCTCGGCTCCTCTTCTGACCTGCGTCTGGGGTACATCTGGCCTCACCACCGAGCGCCTGATCCTGGGGGAGGAGAGGTCTCTGACAGCAGAACGGAAAGGGAGCAAGGGCTGTGTGAGCCGCCTTCCAGGACCATGTCCTGCCAGCAACAGCAGCTCGGCTCCTCTTCTGACCTGCGTCTGGGGTACATCTGGCCTCCTGTGCTGAGACAGTTGCTCTTTATTTACAGTCAGCCTCCTCCTCTCCTGTTCACAACCTTCTTCCTTTTAATGAATGTATTGCTCAGCAGACGCAGAGAGAAATTTGTTGCACTAAATAGGTGCAGGGGGCTACAGACACCATTAACTGTCATTATCTGGGTGGCCGTCTCCTCTGGGCTGACAAGGGGATCCATTCTGCTCACTACAGCACGGGCGTCCCCTCCACCTCTCCCTTCTCTTTTCCTCTCCTCCCGGATGAGGGAAAGGAAACGGGAAGCAGCTCAGCTTTTGTGCTGGTGCTTACCAAGTCCCTTCCCACCGTTGATGCAGCAGGTCAAGACAGCCCATCCTGAGCAGCGCAGGGGCCAGACTTTTGGGGCCATACCCCTCGCTTCAGGGAGCCAAAGGGACTGGAACAATGGAATTAGGCCAGCGAAGCCAGAAGGAAGAATAGTTTTCCCCAAATACTACTTTACTGAGAAAACACTTTCCTCTGAAGATCACTAGGGCTTTCAAATACTTCATACAAGCAGAGAAATAAGGAGAAGCGTGGCTGGCTGGTGTTTCTGATCCCTGTTGACCTCGACTTCTAGACACAGTCCCTCGTGGCACCCACGGAGGCTCCATTCCGACCTCTGTCCTAGGAGCTAGTTCGATCCTCATGAACTAAGTAACGAGTTCTCATGTTTTCCCAGGAGGTCATGTTAATTTAACCCAGGGCTTTGGAACTTGTGAATGAAATATGGGAAGAGCTGCCTGCTAGTCAGTACGTGATACGACCGACTGATCCGACAAGGAGTTCACCCCACGCAGGTACCGACAGGTGTCCTCCCGCTCCCTCATGTCGGCTGGATGATGGGATGCACCCATCAGGTTAGAGGCCTGACAGCCCACACCTGGATGCTCCTGTGGGCTGCAGTACTGCCCCATCACACATCTTGGTCCTGCTCTCATTTCCTTGCAAGGACGAACCAAAAGTGGGAAGAAGTTACAGACTGGCAGGCTCGGCTTGAGGCAGGAAGAACTTTCCGGCACTGACATACTTCCCCTCTGAGTGCAGCGGGAGCTTTACCTGGTCCCCTGTGCTGCAGAGCCTCTCCTGCAGGGCAGGGCTGGGCTACCTGACCACTGCAGCCCCTTGCAACTAAAGATGCCAGGACTCCCATGTGCGCTGGCTCCTTATGCTGGGATCTGAGTCAGGGGAACCAGGGGATTGGAGGTGCTAGAACTGCTGGACGTCATTTGGATCAGAAACTGCCCTTGGCACATCATGACCTACTGCTGAGTCCTAGTGTGGAATCAGGAGCAAAAGGAACTGCTCCGCCCCGCTCCCAAGTCCTGATGAGGGGGAAGGGGTGAATGCAGTGGGAAAGGGGGCTGGGGAAGATGGTCAGGAAGTAGCAGCCCTGTGCCAAGGGGCAAGCAAGCTCCTGGGGAGCGCCCTCAGGCTCCTGGAGGCCAGACACAACACTCTGCCCGGGCCCTCCTGTCAGACAGCAGCAGCCTTCTGTGCTTTTAGACCAAGCCCAAGTATCCAGCTGATGCTGATCACGTGCTGGTGACAGGGGGCAGCAGGGCTCCCACACCCTCCTGTCCTGTGTCCACGTGGGTCAGCAGCAGGCCCCTTCCTGGAAGTGGCTGGTGGGATGGTGTGGTGGAAGTGAACGAGCTCCCCACTGCCAACCCGGTTTAGGGGGAAGAGACCCCCAAGCTCTAGCTGAGGACAATGGCACTCTTGCTCAGTTAAGTGTCAGTCTTAAGTCATTGTGGATAGGGTGTCTTTTCACACCCTGGTGGTCAGGGACTGGGAGGTAGAGACACAGCCCGCTGGGTTTCAGTGATGCCACAGCAAGCCCATGAGAATGCAGAGCAGTGCTGCCCCTGTACCCTACAGCGGGCATAGCCCGACCCAGGCCTTCGGGAGCCCACCTGCCAGCCTGTGGGTCAGTGGGGACCCAGCGTGGTCATGTGAAAAAGAGGCTGGCCCCAAAATGAGCAGTCCCAGGTCCTAGCCCCAGCTCCATCCACACTATGTGACCTCAAAAAAGTCATTTATCTTTTTTGGCAATAAAGTTCCCTATTACTAAAAGGCAGGCAGAGTACCTGCCTCCTCTCTGCCTTCTGGAAAGATCGAAGGACCAGACAGACCTGAGTCAATGGAAACCACATCCCATCCCAGCCACAGCGGGAAGGCTCACATGGCCTCGCAGAAAAGGTGAAAGAAGGGACGAGGGAGACAGGGCCGAGAATCGAAGTGTTTCTGACTCACCGATCCATCTCATGAGAGAGGTGAGGATCTGTAGGTACTTGGTCTTCTGCACGTCAAAGAAGGTGAAAGGTCCGAGGAGGAGAGTGAAGACAGCCTGGGTGACGGAAACAAGAGTGAGGGAGGGCAGAGGCTGACCGCACCCTGCAGACTGTCGCACGGGGACAACGTGCTGTTCACACAGCCGCCTCTGCAGCTGAGGCCCGGTCCTACTCGGTGTACACCTGGGCTGGCAGAGGCTCCCAGGGGTCAAACAGCGTCCCCTTGGGTAAGTGCCGAGCACCAGGGGTGGAATGAGAGACGCAGGGCCATGCTCCTCTGCCACTACTCGCGCTTGTTTGGACACTAGTGCACTTTCTAGGCAAAGCCCCGGCACTGTCCTCGGGATGCCACCTGCTCGATTCTGCTCTCTGCAGCAGATGAGGACTGAGGAGCCACATGCCCAGCACTCAGCTGGCTATGAGCATGGGTTGGGTACAAAATGGCACGAAGAAGAAGATCCAAAAGAAACACATGACATGCCTTGGCCCTCACTGTTCACGGGGAAGAAAGGACACGGGGGGAGGCGCCTAGGAGACCTAACAGGGCGGCACAGAGAGAGGACGCCCCCGTGAAGGGCGTGGAGAAGAGGAGTGATCAGGAGTCGTACATCAGCCACATCTCCAGCTTAGAGAGAAGCCCAGAGGACAAGAGCTTCCAGGGCAGATCACTCAGGCACCTCCCTTGGACCAGGAAGAAAAGGACCCGCAGCTGGGAACATGGGAGTGACGAGGCCTGGGCTGGGATGGAACCCAGTCAGAGGAGTGGGTGCCTGTTGGCACTGGCCCCCCTCGGTTCTCTTCTCTTTGGAGAAGAGGGGAAAGTGAGTGTTTACTTAAAAAAAAAAAAAAAAAAAAAAAAAAAATCTAACCCTGTTTTAGAAAACTGATCTTTGGGAAATTTGAAAACTATTTGCAAAAGAAAATGGGGGGTAAACGTGGCACAGTAAAGACTCGGGGAGAGAACTGAGGAAGGTTAGGATTTTCATACCAAATTGGTTGCTCAGGGAGCAGCAGAATTAAAAGCTGCTCGTTGGAGTTAAGATGACGGTACCATTTCCAATCTGCCACTCGGAAGCAGCACGAGGCATCAGACCTTATTAACATTTACACTGTGCCATTTTATCACGTTAATGCTAATGACACTTGCCAGAGATGTGGCAGACGGCTGGGAAGCCTGAACGAATGTGGGGTGAGGGGCCATTTTGGAGACCCAGGTTCTGGCCCTGCGATCTGGGTGAATCCATCACAGCTGCTGAGCCCAGTGGCCAGTCCTCGTGACAGGCAGGCGGGAGTGCCACAGAAGGGGGACCAGGCCCATCCTGCCCCCACCCGCAAGGAGAGCACGATGTGGGAGAAACTGTGACCTCTTATCCAAGCCCATTATCACTGTGAGAATAAATGACGCGAAGGACTAAAGTGCCGCTTAAGGAAAAGGCTCTAATTAGCTGGGATGGAGAAGGCGTCCTGGCAGTCACCAGGGCTCAGAGAGTTCTGGAAAGAAGAGCTTTCTTCTGGGGGCCTCTGAATAGCCCTGCTTCCATTCAGAAGAGGGGGAAGGGTCAGTGTTTCCATTAGGCTAGGGGTGATGGGAAGGCAGAGGGAAGGGACTCTACTGGCAGAAGCAACGAGCAGCCCACACAGACCCCTCTCAGGCCCAGGGAGAGGAGCTGGGGACATGGTATCGCATGCAGAACCACCAACTCTTGCGGAGGAAGTCTGTGCGGCACCATCAGCAAGTCATTTAGGAAAATTACCACCTCAGGGAAACTTTCCACTGATGAATTTCTCTTTTGAAGGATGGAGAGGGAGAA
>NW_007730863.1:94561-100855 GCF_000696425.1 Galeopterus variegatus | reverse complement strand
TTACCACCTCAGGGAAACTTTCCACTGATGAATTTCTCTTTTGAAGGATGGAGAGGGAGAAGTCAAAAGAATAAATACTAAGCTACTTGCCACAGATGTTTCCCAATAACTGTGGCCTGCTGGAAGCTGGACTCCTGGTGCGCTCTGGTGTTCAGGTGGCTCACCTCTGACCTGTGATGCCTCCAGCTGAAAACATGGTACTCCAGCTGCAGGGCTAGAAATCTTCTTGGGGGTGTCTTATGGGAGGCCAGATCTCATCTTAGAAGCTCAAAGACTGGTTTTTAGAAGGCTCCACTATATAGAAACAGGGGGGCAGCAGAACCATCCCCTAGAGCAGGCAGAGAAAGCTGCTACTGCAGGCTGCTGGGTCCTGTCCCCCAGGGGTCCTTTCTCAGATGCTGAGTCCATCTTTATCCTTCTTGGTGGATGTCTGTCAAGATCCTAGGACGCACAAGGGCCCATTTTGCAAAACCCTGTAGGTTTGAATCCCAGCCTGCTAAGGGCATCCCTCTGTTTAAAGAGACCAAGCCTGCAGACACACCTCCACGAGCCTGAGGGAGCAGCACATGCAAGGTGCTCACTGAGTGAAGGAGAATGTGATTCTAGAGGAGTCAGAATGGGGGTCACACCAACTGTGTGGTCTCATACCCAGTTCTGGGGACAGCAGGTCTGTCCTCAGAGTGGGAACTGGCAGTGAAGGGCTGTTCTGGAGGATGTGGCCAACAGCTGTGAGAACCATGGCTGGACGGTGCCTGGGATGTGTTTCTTTTTCTTTTAATGCTCAGGAGTGCAGACCGGCTGTAGCACTCAGGAAGGCTCAGGGACCACTTAGTTGCAGCAAACACGCACAGACTGCCAAGCAGCAGCCCTTTCACGGGCCGCTAGCTCGGGCATCGGAGGGAGCCCAGATGAAGACGCATACCATGAGATGAAGCAGACTGCGAGCCGGGGCTAATTAAGAAGCAGGTGTCCTCTGCAAATTAGTTAGAGGCAGGCAGAACTCAGCAACTGCAGGAGCAGGCATCAGAGTGACAGAGGATGGAAGACAGCAGTGGTGGCATGCATTGGCATGCTATGGTGCGGCTGCTGAGGTCTTCGGGAAGAAAGGGGGGAACAAGAGAAGGAACATCCCCTATCTCCGGAGGGTCTAGCAGGGGCAGTGTCCACCCCAGAATGCTCAATAGCCAAACATGGCACTTTGTGTTTTCTCTCTTTTTTTTAGAAAAGAAGAAATAAAAAGTCAAGAGACAGCCTATCCTCTTGGGTCTTCCAGTCTAGCCAATATGACATTATAAATTAGCTGGCTCCTGTGTAATTTTCCAACCCCCAAATGCCATCGATCAGTTTAAACTCAGTCTCTGTTCAAGGACTCTTGTAGCCCAACTCATTACAGGAGGCAGGGACGGCAGTCGCTGTGGCCAAATGCATTTCTTAAGGGGAAAAATTAAAAATAAAAAGGTGAACGAGTTTAAACTCAGTCTCTGTTCAAGGACTCTTGTAGCCCAACTCATTACAGGAGGCAGGGACAGCAGTCGCTGTGGCCAAATGCATTTCTTAAGGGGAAAAATTAAAAATAAAAAGGTGAACCCTTTATTTCCTAATAAACCTTTACTGGTCACGGGGCACTGGGAATAAAGACCAAGACAGATCTGGGAGGGTAAAAATGGGGCAGCTTGAGTCTCTCTCTCTTTTTGGGTCAGTGAGTTTAGATGTGCCCCATAGGTCCCACGGCAGCCTTGCCGGAATCTTGATGGAGGCAAAGCAGCTCACATTCCCAAGGCACTGCAGGCAATGCTCAGCCACAGCTCTTTTAGAATGCTCTAGAGTCTGTAGCTTAACAGGGCTACCTGTCCTCCTGGTCCCCCATGCAGATTAAGTGCACTGCCCACCTCCAGTTGCTCAGGCTTCAACTTTCCAGCAATCTCTCATTCTTCCTTACTCTCTGTATTAGGTTCCTGTGGCTGCTGTAACAAGTTACCACAAACTAGGTGGCTTCAAACCATGGAAGTTTATTCTCTCCCAGACCAGAAGTCCAAAATCTGGCAGGGCAAGGCTCCCAACAGTGCTCAGCATGATGCCCCCCACAGGATGGAGCAGAATCCTGTACGCGCATCAAGGCTGGGGTGCAGGGAGAAGCCATGTTTCTCTAGCCTCTGCCAGAAATGAGATCCAAGGACAGAAGAGAGCTCCCAGTCTAAATCCCAGCCTTTCATCCACTGGAGACAGGAAGGAAATGCACTCTTCAGAATCAGTGACTGAAAGATGTGGGGACGGGACCTGGTAGCATCTTGGGGGCTGGTGTGGCTGTGCTTGGAGATTCCCTGGATGGGATGCGGCTTTGCTGAGACCCAGAAGTACTGATGCTCAAGCCTGTTGGAGTAGGCTGGCATGTGGGTGCCGAGGGCTCAGTCACTAACTGGAGCCCCCACTCTTCTCCTGGAGTGGTTTGGAGCAGGCCGAACAGTCAGTCGCCCAGCTATGGAATGGGAGGAATAAATGCTGTGCTACTTATGAAAGCAGATCTTTAAATAAGGAACTCTTGACGTGGATTTGCTGAGGCTGAGCTGTGTCCACTGCCTGCCTCCGTCTCCTCTGGTTCTAACCCTACAACATGCAGCACTTACAGGAGGAAGGCTCCAGCTCAACTCAACCCTGTTTCATAACAAAACGAGACTAAGTCCTTTGTGCAGCTGTACAAAACAGGAACGCGTGAGTGAGGGTGTTGACCTCAGAGCACAGAAGTAAAGTGGTTTGATACCTACCTCCCTGTCCCCAAATGTCTCTGCATATTAGCTTATAAGAGAAACAAAATAAAAATTTAAATTTGGTGCTATTCCCGAATTAAACACCCTAATTTAAGAGGCGGCAACATCTCTGGGTCCTGCAACCCGCAGACCCCCCACACGCTGCGAAGTGCTCACATACATGGTTTCGTTTTCTTCTCATGCCCATCTGTGAGGTCACCAGGGCAGGTGATGATGCCCTCGTCTTACTGATGAGAAGATGGAGGGACTAGAGAGTTTGGTGGCAGTAAGACAGTGGCAGAGGGAGAAGGGAAATCTCTTGACCCCATCACTCTTTCTGCTGTAAGCACTGCACAGGGCAAAAGGCAGTTTCCCCTCTCTGACACCTCCTGTCCCCACATCGAGCTAATTCTCCCTCTCATACCTTTACCCTCCCGAATCCTCCTGCTGGCAAAGAATTTCCCTCTTTATGTTCCCTATTCCTGCCACCTTCAGAGCCCTGCTCAAGTGCCAATCTCCTCTGCAAGTTATTTTAATCCTCCTCGGGGGCTCCTGACTGAATTGCCAAATACAGTCAGAACCATGTGACTTAATTCTAGGTTCTGAGCTGCTCCTTTTTCATGGGTTCGTTCTGTGTTCTCAGCAGAGCGTAAGCACTCTGAGGGCAAGGACTGTGTCCCTCACCTGGGAAGGGCTCTGCACATGTGAGATGCTCAGTATTTGTAGAAATGTTGAGTCTGGTGGGGGAGGTTCCCAGTAGAAGGCGTCATCCTGGAGGGAGGGAAGAGGGAGCCCGAGTCTTGCTGCCTCATGCACATCCAGCATCCCTCCTAGCAAACAGCACGCAGGTATGCAAAAGCACTCCTGCTCTGCCTGAAAACAGTCCACTGTGGCAGGGGAAAAACTCTTCCCAAAACAGCTGAGAAATCAGCATGCTTTGATTTAGGAAAAGCAAATCACATCAAAACATCATTGCTCTGAGTTTACCTACTGGCTTCAGGGGAGAACAATATTCACCCTCCACAAAGGAGACAGAGCGCATCTGAGAAGAGCCTGGGGCACTCAGCTCCTCGCCATCAGTGGAGTCTCCCAGGACCCCCACAAGGGAGGGCTTGGACCCTGGTGGGCTGTGACCACTCTACCAATCCATGTGGCCCCCAGAAAGGCTGATGTTCTAGAAGAAAGTAAAGTAAAGAACCCAAAGGTTCTCAGAGGAGTGATTCTTTTCACACCTACTTTTTGGAGACAGTGGATTCACAGTTCCAGATAGTCACAAACTGGCCACCTACCTGAACTCATACAAAACAAAACTAAAACCCTAAATCCTGTTTGTCATCACCTCTTCTCTTGCTGGGAAGAGACAGAGCAGACTGTAGCTTCTAATCAAAACTTAAACTTTGATGAAATTCAACAACACTCTTAGTTCCACTTCATTCCCCTCAAAAAAGGGGAAGGAGGATAGAGAGGAGACCTTTCTCAGAGGAAAGAGAAGATGGGAGGGACGAAGTGCTGAAGTGATGATCATAAGACAGGACAAATGTCCTGAGCATCTTCTGAGCTACTCCATGCCAAAACTAACCCATGGAGCAGAGTGGCATCCCAATTACCCTCTGTGACAAGTGCAAGCGAGAAAACACCCTGGAAGAGAAGCAATCAGCTGACCGCTGATCCCACCAGGGAGGGTCTCTCCCAGCCCTGCCTCCCAACCTAGTCTTGGACAAAGGGGTAGAATCCCACGGTGACCAGTGCCAAGTGGTCGAGGAAGCCAGCAGTGGCCAGGGAAGCACAGGTAGAACTGATGTGGAGATCCCTGGAGCCAGGGGCGAGGCTTGGAATGGAAGGAGGGCAACGCTCTGCCCTGCTGGCTACTATGAATGCTAGCTAGGCAGTGGCTGCTCAGCTCTAGATAGACGGTTCTCTAAGAGCCTGCTCATTTATTTCCCTCTAAAATAAGGGGTTTTTGTTTGTGGCTCCCGCAGTGTAGTGAGATGGAGTTTCCCAGAGCCAGGAATTCCCACGTCAGTGGCTTTCTCTTCACTCCACCTGTCAGCTCCTGGAGTTTCAACATAAAAGGCAGCTTTCTCTAGGACTGGGGGGGTCTTGGATTTCTCTGTTAATTTAACGGGGTGACAAAGGCACTTCTCATAAAGCAACAAGTCCTGGAAGGTGGCATGGGGCCACCCTAAACACACAGGCATCTATGGGGCAGATTACCCTAAACACGCAAAGATCTGTGGGGCTGATTACCCTAAATGCCCAGGGATCTATGGAGCTGGTTATGAAGAACTCAGACTTGGAGCATGAGGTTTGGGGGCACTAGCTCAGGTGGAGAAAGTAACACAACGATTGCACAGCTGAGCTCTCTGGACAGATCCTGGAGGTCATTTCAGGCGAGAAAGGAAACAAATGCCCAGATTGCTCTTATTGGGCACTAGGGTAGACTTGGAGCATGAGGTTTGGGGGCACTAGCTCAGGTGGAGAAAGTAACACAACGATTGCATAGCTGAGCTCTCTGGACAGATCCTGGAGGTCATTTCAAGCGAGAAAGGAAACAAATGCCCAGATTGCTCTTATTGGGCACTAGGGGTTAAGAGTTAATTGGGGTTAATGGCAACTCCGTATGAACCCACCCCTAAGTGGGAAATGAACTTTAAACACGTCCTTGAAGTACAGTGAGAAAATGTTCAAGGATTCTATTTTTATTTCTCAAGTAGCTGTGAACACTTTGGTTTGGGAGTTTTTATTTTCCCAACTTGAATTATGTCATCTGGGGATTCATCTGCAAAAAGGAGGTGAGTTCTGAGGCAGCGTAGAACAATGGAAGAACGGCAGGCTTCAGGGTCACATGGATAGGGTGTGGATCTGCATCCTGATGTTGTCCCTGCTAACTGTGAGACCCTAGTGAGCTACTGAACTTCTCAAAGCACGTTACATGTGCACAAAAGATATTCAACAGATGTTAGTCCTGGCTGCTTGACCCCAAAAAGTATCAGCACACACCCACATTACCACACCCCATCTGTCCTGCAACCCCTCAAATAGGGCACTACTGAAGCCAAGCACAGACCCCCACCTAAAGAATGTCAGGTCAACACTATTCTTATTTCACTTCCATCACCTCCGCCCAAGTTCAGCAATGGTCCAAATGCTTTTTTAGGAGAGTTCAAGTTCTTCCCAGATAAATACGAAGGATCAGTCACCACGCAGAAGATGACAGCCAGAAAAAGAGAACAGGTGCCGTGTCAGAAACCGGGTCAGCAGCATGTGTGTGTGCACCAAATCCAGTGAACTGATGCCACAGCTTATTTGCCAAAACTCTACGATGAAAGGCATCATGCCATCTAGAGGAGGTCATCTGAATTCTGCAGGAGGACTCTGCTTTCACGGCAAATTAAGAATGAGCTTTCAGAGAGGACCTTCCCCAGGGCAGAAGACAGGCAGCCACCTTCCTGAAGACTAGCCCAGGGATGGGCTACTCAGAGAACAAAAGACTTGTTGTAGGAGAGGGGACTTGTGCTGGGACAGGCTGCTGGGCTTTATACACCAACCT
>NW_007730863.1:55212-93921 GCF_000696425.1 Galeopterus variegatus | reverse complement strand
GAAAAAAAAAAAAAAAAAAAAAAGAAGTCAACTCTACAAATCTTGGTATCATCTCACCACATCCTTCAGCAGAAAACCACGTCTGCTCCAAGCAAACCATTCAGCCCCATTCTGCATGAGCAAGTGGAGTGACATGCCACCTGCAGCTCTCATTAAAGACGCCTGTCCCTACTGGAGGATGCCACACCTCCCAGCAGTGGCAGCAATGGCCAAAAGGTGAAGACTGCAGCAGGGAGTTCTAATGCGGCCGCTGAGCTGTAGGACAGAGGAAGGAACCAAAGCCCTGGCAGGATTTCAGCAACCAAGAGACAGTCAGGAGGAAAGACCTGTCCCTCTGTCTGGTTAACTGATGATGATGAACTCTGGGCACCTTCTTGGGATACTTGGTACAGACGCAGACTGGCCAGTGAGGTGATGCCCGAAGAACCTGGGCTGAAGTCCTGGTGAAAACTCTATGTGACCCTGACACGAGGGAGCCTGGGAGAATGATTTCAGGGAGAAGCGAAGAAAGGGGCAGCTTCTCTTACGAGATGGTGTCCTGTGGGCCTGGGGCTGGGCTCCTGAGTGCCCCCCGCACGCCGACAGCTCCCAGGATGCAAATTCAGGCTACGTGTGGCTGGGAAGGGGTCCGCATGGAAGAGAACACATGAGAGCCTCCTGCACAGAGCCAAGGAAGCAACTGCGTCTAGGAGGCTGGCAGCACACAGCAGCTGTGATGTGGACTTCCCAGGACTCCAAGGAGGGAGGGGAGACTGCCAGGACAGCTCAGGGCTGCTGGGGCACTCGAAGACCCCTCAGGAGCCTGGGATGCTGTTCTGTCTCCTTGGAGATTCAGCCCTGTCAGCAAGGAGACAACCAGAGGCACATGGAAGGCGGTTCTACTCCCCAAATGCACCCACTGAAAAGCTGCCTTTGTTTGATTGTTGAAATCACCCCCTGGTCCCTTCCTCTGCTTCCTTTTCAAGGCAACTAGAAACAAATCTAAGAAAGAATCATAAAACTTCCTTTCCTGTACCACATTTTCTGAACACCCCCTACCTGGCACTACTTATATGACACACTGAATTTCTTAGTTAGGGACCTGAGGTTTGCAACCTATCTTTATGGGAGCTCTGGGTGGCAAAAAAATGAGCATATCTTCTCCCTAACTCCTAGATGGTGAGAAAGAAATGCCAAGAAACTCACCCCAAACTTCTCTTATCACGCAGAGTGATGCTCACCTAGGCACCTAGGTGTGGGAGGAGCTATCCAGAGGGACCCCAGCATCACCACCCACGGGAGGGCTCCTGTAGCACCAGGGGGACAGCCTGATATGCACCACTGGGAAACCGTCTGTGCACTATGTCTGCACGCCACACCCCTGGGCAGCTGACTCCATCATCCTGTCCCAATCTCTTCCTGACCTGACCTTTGGAGTCAGGACAAGTTGCATACACCTGGTACAGGTAACATTCCCCCAACCATATCCAAGCTTCCACCTCGGAGATGGTACAGGGATTGCATTCCATGGGGAAGCTGTTGGCAAGCAGGAAGAACTCTGCCCCAAACAGGACACTCCTGTATACCCAGGGCCTTCCCCCAGCTCTCCAAGCTTCCCGAGACTCCCTCTGGTCTGCACGCCACACCCCTGGGCAGCTGACTCCATCATCCTGTCCCAATCTCTTCCTGACCTTGGAGTCAGGACAAGTTGCATACACCTGGTACAGGTAACATTCCCCCAACCATATCCAAGCCTCCACCTCGGAGATGGTACAGGGATTGCATTCCATGGGGAAGCTGTTGGCAAGCAGGAAGAGCTCTGCCCCAAACAGGACACTCCTGTATACCCAGGGCCTTCCCCCAGCTCTCCAAGCTTCCCGAGACTCCCTCTTGGCCTGATGTCCATCACTCCAGAAAAGGCAGGGAAGAGAGAGGCTCAGAGAACCGGCAGAGAGCCACACTGAGCACCATCTGAGTGCCCAGACAGGACCACAGCTTCCATACGAGATCTCTTCTTAATCCTCACACCCTGAGAGCTGGTTATTGTCTCCACTTTAGAAAACTGAGGCTGAGAGGCATTAAATAATTTGTCCAAAATTTCACAACTACTTGGACACAGCGGGGATTAGAACCCAGGTCAGTCATCTATGTCCAAAGCCCATTCCTTCTTTAGAGCACGTAACAGCCTTCCTTGACTATGCCCTAGAGAACGGGTCACCTCTTCCCCCACGCCCTCCCGTCCCCCTTCGAGGCTAGTTCCCCTGAGGAAGAGGGCTGGACTGGACAGCGTCATCAGCCTGGCATGGCTGCTGCTTCCCTCACCCTCTCATTGGAGGACAAGCCTGTGCACCTGTGTGATCCCCTTCTCAGCTGAAAAGCCAGATGGTACCCGGTGGTGGGCAGCCTTCCAAGTATTTGATGCCAGAACTGCAACCCTTGTGGTTTGGGGGAGAAGATAAACATTGTGGAAAACCCAGTCATTCACTTAATGGTTGTAAGCCCTCAGGGTTTACAAAGCACAGCCCAGCTCTTTGCAAGCATGATGGAGAGATGGAGTCCGGCACTTGGATGTCAAGTGAAAAGACCAGGAGGTGTGACCTTGAACTAGAGGCTTTAAAAGAACATTATGTGAGCAACTGGGGTGGGAGAGGGTGCATGTGCATGCGAGGCTGTGGGTGTTGGGGGGGTGATGGGAGGCGCTCTGCCTGGAGGAACAGACCTGACTTTGGAGCTGGCACCTTTTCTAATACTTCACTGCTGACCTTTCAAGTGCAAAGAGGAGGTGGCAGAGAAAGAGAGGGTGGTGAGCTGTCCACAGCTCCCCAGCACGTGCATAGCTTCCAATTGCTCCCCTCTATCTTAGCCCCCCAAAGACAGGAGTGCCTAGCCCTCGGCAAGGGGTAGCTTCTGTCCTGGTGGCGATGACCAGGGGATGATCTGCTCCTCAGGGAAGGAGCGACCAGCTACGTGTGGAGTTTATCTGGCCAGAGCATGGCTGCTAGCTGGGGTGAACCCTGGCCGTCAATGAGTCCAAGGGCTAAGGGAGGGATCTGTGCTGATGCCTGTCCACATGTTCGGCAGTGGCAGCCCACCTCAAAGTGGCTTCCATCACTTAAATGTTCTCGGAGAAACCACTCTGTATGAGGCCCAGTGCAGGCTCTGGACATAAATGTGAGTGAGACACAGCCCCTGCCCTCGAGGAGCTCACAATGAGGCCAAGTGACTAAACAATTACAAAGGTCCAACTAATGCTCTGGCGGGAGGTGGGGGAAGAGGAGGTGTGGGCCCCAGATGGTGTCTGGAGGAAGGGACCCTGAGCTCAGTGCGGAATAAGGGATGGCTTGTTGGACTGTGAAGTGAGGCAAAGGTGTGCCCAGGGCCTGGGCCAAGAAAGTTCCCAGCATCTCTGGCCGACACCCACGAGTGAGGGAGGGGCAGTGTTGGGAGAGAAGCTCCAGCAGACTGGGGCAGACCATCCCAGGGGAAGTTTAGACTTTGCCTTATGGAAAGGAGCCTCCAAGGGGTTTTAAGCAGGGAAATGGCAGTCAGATTTACCTAGGATCAGGGTTGAAAGACTGAAATAACAGAGACAGAATATCTCCATGACCTTGGGGCAATCCTCAGGCTGCGAGAGAGCCAGGCCTGGACTACAGGGAGGGGCTGTGACAAGCCCTTCCTTCATGGAGAAGCACGTCTGCCCTGGCCCCAAGCCTGTCCTACTAGCCCAGGGACCCAAGGGTGGGACTCCTCTCTGATCTAACCTGATGATGTTTGAAAGTGAAAATGTTGTCCCAGGCCCTCCCAGCGATCCTGAGATGTGCCCTTGTCTTGGGCAGGCTCCAGGAAAACTCCCTCTGACAAGAACACAGGGATCATGGGGTAAGGCAGGGCTTTCGGAAAGGGTGGCAGAGTTGAAAGCTCCAGGAGAGAACGTCACGGCTCTCTTCCTGGCTCTCCTAGTCTGAGTTCACAGATGCGAAGACTGGAACTTCTCCAGGCACCACGGCCTCACTTTGTAGCTTTTGAAATTTCTCCACAAAACCAGCTCTTTGTCTTGTTTATTTATGTTGGATGTCAAGGAATGGGGGAGGGTGGGTACATGGCACTATTTGTCCCCAGGACCATGCCTGCTGAGGCTGGGAACAGGTTAGATGATAAGCTCTCTCACAAATGAGAGAGCTGGGGCATGTCTTGCTTGGCCACATCATCCATGGAGGCCAGGAAGCCACTGTAGGGGTCAGGTTAGAGTTCATCTTGGTCCTTACAGGTCCTAAGAACAAGAGGATGTGAGAGGAACAGGTGGGCTGTGTGGTGAGTGATAGAGGGATGGGGATCCTATGGGCCATCAGTCCAGCCCCTCGGCTCCCTTGAGTAAAAGCACCCACATCCCCGACCACCTGATTCTGTCAGGAATTAATCTGCTCAGATCCATCCCGGGGTGGGTGATGCACATGTCCCTGGATGTCACCAGTGCCCAGCTGGACCCTGACTGCTTTTGTTGCCTGGAGTCTTGCCCTCAACCCCTGCCCCAGGAACACAAGGAGGCAGGGCCACAGCCCCTGCTGCCTCGACTGCCTGGTGTCTGTGCGGCGCTCAGTGCAAGGCACCACATGATCACACGAAGTGCTTCTGGCACCTTCCCTCCCTCATGCCATGCTCTCTGAGCAGGAACAGCGATGGTGTTGGGAACGCTCTGTGCTGGAAGGAGGAAGGGAGGGAAATCAGGTGCCCAGAGCACGGGGCCCTGCAGAGAGGAGCCGCACACAGGACCAGCAGCTCCACCCCTCCCAGCTGACGTCTGACCTCGAAATAGACCGGAGCTGAGTAACCTTGGAGGCGGGGAAGGAGGGAGACAGTGCGTCAAGCTGCTGATTAATGAGCTCTGTCGAGCAGGGTGTAAGAAATGACCCCCCAGCTTCCTACCTAGTTGGTGGTCAGAGTGAGATGCTCCCATGGGGAGAGGGAACACTGTTCGGTTTGGAGCCCCCCACCAACGGCTTCAGAGGAAACTACATGGGAAGCTGACAGCACCATTCACTAGGGACAAGGGAGGTGCCTGTCAGTCCCAGGTAACCAAGCAGCCACTGGCACGTTCTCTCTTGTGGACACTCCTGATGAGAGCGGGAAATGCTGCTACCTGTCTGCCCAGAAGTGCTTTGGGCGGTGACTCCAGGATGTCACTGTGGCACCCGGATGGAGACGTGTGGATGGTCTGGCACCTCCCTTTCCCCAGAGAAGCAAGCACAGGAAGTCCCTGCCGCTGCCCCCATGGCAGTGCCTTGGGAAGCAGTTCTAAGGAGACCAGAGCAGGCCTCTTCCCGGGAGACTGGGAGCCGGCAAGGCCACTTACCACCGGGAGAGGTCCTCAGCCAGGAGGATTTCTCAAAGGGGACAGCACAGAGAATCATCCTCAGAACTGTTTGAAAATGCAGATTCCTGGGCTTCACAGCCATAGAATCTGCTACAGTAGGCCTGGCTTGGGACCCAGGAATCCGTATTTTTAACAAGGGCCTGAAGGCATTCCTGAGCTGGTGATCCGAGAACCAGACTTTGAGAAACACAGTTGAGGCTCTTGTTCCTGATCTGGGGGACGGGAAGAAGCTGGGAGTCTTCCTAGAGACCATTCACTTGCCTCTCAGGTGAAGCACAGTCCCCTGCAGGAGTGGGGGAGGCACCAGCACTGCTTGAACAGAACATTCGTAGATGCAGACACGAGGGGCCACCAGCCCCTTCAGCACCCCACACCAGGCCCTGCACTCTCTTCCCATCAAGGTTTTCAGGGAATGTCTCAACCCATGGAAGAGGGAGTTCTTGCCATAACCCAACTAAACATGCCCTGTGGTGGCCCGTGACCCTTGTAGATTCATGCTCACGGCACTCCCTTTAAGCTTACTAAAACGTATTAAGTTTTAGTAGTAAGGTCTACTCAGCTAATCTGCAGACATCCCAAGCTCATGCTAACTAATCACATGTCGTCATTACTATGCACCCTAACTGTTCCATTCTGCGTAGCACCCATCATGCCCATGTCCGTGCGTCTTTCTGCTGTTTGTTAGCCCTCTGGGGTCTGGGGCTCTTTCTTTCTCCTCAGGCCGGGGTGCGCTGGAGGACGTGCACTCACACGTATTTCTTCTGTGCATGCAGGTTTTGCTTTTGAGCCAGTGTGCAGGCCAGTGCTGCTGGCTGGGACATCAGTGACACGGAGGAGCTCAGTTATTACTTTAGAGTGAGTGCTTTATTTAATTAAACAATTACTGCCAGGGCCCTGGGGCACTATTTATAGAGACACCAGGTTCTGCTTATAATATGCACCCTGTAACAGAGCGGGCATCAATTGTTCAGGCAGAGGCAGAGCCTCACAAAAAGCACAGGTGCCCTGGACCGATATAAAGGACAGAAGGAGCAGACACAGAGAGGGAGAAGGTAAATAGTTTGGCATATATGGTTTTCACTCTAGTTAGCACAAAATACTGAAGGACATTCCATATTACTCTAAAACTGAGTAACATTCCATATTACTCTAAAACTAATTTAAGGACATTCTATATTACTATAAAACTAACTGCTAGACTCTGTAGACCACAGTTTTTTCTGTACTTTTTTTTGGTGAAATGAAGCAAAAAGGAAAAAAAAAAAGTGTGGGGATCTGGAATCAACAACTGGGACACTTCCTTAAAGAATATAAAGTCATTTTTAGCTCTTTGCCCAGAAATGGAGCTTTGGAAGCACAGAGATACAGAATGTGGAAGAACTTGGGGAATGACTGGAAACGCATACACAGGTTGGTGGCCAGTATCAGCCAGGTGGCATGGGAAGGGAGGTGCTCCAGATTTTTGTCCCCAAGTGCTCTACAAGGAGCTCCAAACAAGGAGGGCTCGAGCCTCAAGCTCAGGGTCTGCCTGGGATCAGTGTGAAGTGTGTATAAAAATGGTCCTGAAAAAGCACAAGGCAGAAGGTCCCTAGCAGGGGTGAACGCTCCCCATGGAGACCTATTTGGAAATTTCCCAATCAAATTGGCCTGTGCATGAGTGTGGGCTGTGGTTATACACTTAACAAGCTCCTCAAAGCTTTCCCAGCTTGAGGATGTATAAGGGGGTAGAGAGGAGGGGGTGTCAGGTTATTTCTTTTAGGTGGGCTGCTTTTGATGGCTACCCCAACCCTGCATCTCCTGTGTCTCCAGCTACATGAACAGGGCTTTGGGTTTCTGCACCTTTGCACATGAATACATGGAAACCCCCCTCTGCACAAGAGATAGACTCCTAAAATTCTATTTATAAATCCTTAATTTTCATAGAAAACATTTTAAACACACTGGGGAAACTAAGAACTTAAGAGAAACCTGCAGTGAGTCCTGCTGTAAAGTAAGGAATTGCTTTGTAACAAATAATTACCCCCAGTCTGTTTTACCCACTTGGATTTTCATATGATGGGGTTTCTGAGAGTCGAGTATGCTGGTCTGTGTGTCGGTGGCAAGGTTACGGCTCACAGATCATTTCTCCCACCTCAGTTCACTTCCCTGGGTGAACTGGGGAAGGATGAGCAACCAGGTAAGTTCCACTACCATTTTTCCCATGGGCCCAGCAGTAAAGCCGGCTTGCTTTGGGTCAGTGGTTGTTACTTTCTAGACAACGGGGATGGGTGTAAGGAAGTGTGGTACATTCTAACAGGACTAGAGAGACACCCAAACTGCCAGGCTGGGAAGGGGGTATAGCAGCTCACCTGGCTCAGGAGCTAGAATGGAAGTTCCATTCACCCTTCTGGACCCTGACCAATGCCAATGAGTAGTTTCTGAGGCTGGGGGCGGGAGGGCAGCAGTAGGGACTACCCAGAAGAGACCACTCCCTAGCGCTGTGTGATCCAGAGTCCCACAACCTGGTATCTTTACTAAGACCATGGAGATGGAGGCACGGGGGACCAAGCATCACCCTCTAAGCTGATGTGTTAGGTATCAGCAACGGCAGAGGCAGGACGTGGGGTGTGATGGATGGCAGGCTTAATGCCAATCGACAGAACCCATGTCCCTGAGAGCTGTATTAAAAATAAAAACAATCCTCTCACCGAGTGGGAGGAAGTTTGGGCCAAACACTGAGGTGCTGGGGTGAGGGAAGGGGAGGCAGTCAGTGTGGTTTGGGTGGGGTGGGGGTTACCCAGGTCTTCTTGGAAAGGTGGGGGGCCAGTCTGGGGCAACGCTGGACAGCAGATGGGCAGGTATAGGGGTGGCAGCAGTGGTGAGTGACGGGAGGGTGGTGGGGGCTCCTGGGGTCCCTGGGCAGGAGCTGGCAAGACAAGCCGCAGTGTCGGAGTGAGTGACAGGTGACCCGAGTCTCATTGAAAAAGGGCGGGGGTGGTGTGTGGATGGAAAGCATACCAAACAAGAAGCCGTTCCTGGTACAAGGGATACAGACAGCTCCCTAGGAAAAAAAAAGAAATAAAGAAAAACACAGACCTGTCCCTGTATTATTGATTTCCTTGGAAAGGAAGAGACAAGCTAATCCTTTAAAGTCAGTCATTCCAATCTGAGCGCAGTCACTGCGCCTGCTTGGGAAGTGGGGACATATACTGTGGGGAGTGGGGAGGAAATCCATTCTTCCCGGAGACCTGATCTCTAGGGGCAGAGAGCTCAGCACATGTGGGGACCAAATGGACCTTGGGGTGCATCCCCCAGAGGTTCAAAACCGCACTCTGGCTGAAGACAGACTCCACCACCCCTCCAAGTCAAGCCCCTGGTGGTGGCGGGTCACACGGGTCATATGGCTCCACACGCTGCCCCGCAGTGGGCACCTGGTTGTGACGGCACCTTTCCATGGGCAAGGGGGAGGGAAGGGCGAAAGGCAAAATGTACCCGACCTCTCTGGAGCCCCCAGAACTGAATGGGGAGCAGCTGGCAAGAGGCACGTGGGGAGGGAGGAGAGGAGAGGAAAGAAGATGGGCTTTCCTGGTGGTCCCGGTGAGTGCCCACACAGCCACCATCCTGTCACAGAGGTACCCAGGAATCTCCTCCTGACTGCACTAGGCTGAGCCCTAACTCATGTGAGCCATGCTGGGGGGTGGCTATCACCCAGAGAAGAGCACCCCCACAAGGCTGCCTGCTTGCTGGGCCAAGGGTCCTGCTCTGTTTCTAGATGGCCCAGCTGTTAAGACTCCTCCACAGAGACGCTCACTTATTGCCAAAGTTCCTGCCCAGCATCCCACGGGACCACCTTTCCCACTCACCCGTGCTCCTCTCCGACCCTGCAGCACTCACCTGCACTCTGCAGGCACTCTCGACATAGAAAACGAGTGGTCCCCTGGAGGTGTGCAGCACTGTCCCCAAGAGTCCCCCAGTCCTGTGAAGTCCCTGCTGCCCCCAAGACTTGTTGCTTCCCATTAATTTTCCCTCCTCACTGGTCCTGAAGGCCTCTAGGCCAATCCCTGCCCCAGAATTGGTAAGAATAAACACTGGAGTGATGGTGGTGGTGACCCACTTATTAGCAGATGCCACAGCCCCAGGGCACAGCGGCTGAGGCTGAAAGAACAGAGTGAGACCACAGCAGGGGAGGGAAATGTCCTTGGGAAGAGGTGCTCAATTCTAACACTATTCGAGTGACCAGGAAAAGCTGGCTTCACTGTCTAGGAGCGAGGGGCACAAGACGCACGGCACATCAATTAAGCTGAGGACAGGCGGGCTGTGAAAACGCAGATCTCTCCAGACACCACACTTGGGTGGCATCGCTCCAACCCTCTGTAAATGTCAGGCTCCGAGGGCTGACATGGGCTCTCCCTCCCCCCATCTGTGCATTGCAACGGGGGCCGCCCTGCAAGCAGAGTGCCTAGACCTGAGTTTCAGCCGAGGGGAGCGAGTCTGTGTTCCCAGGGTGAGAGGACTAGGCTGAGAGTGCAAGTGGCTGAACTCCTGCTGGCTTCCACTTTGTAACCCTGCGGAAGCCACAATCTCTGGATCTCAGTGTTTTCTGCTATTAAATGGGATGATGCCATGTACTTTGCTGTGTGGCTGGGAGGTCTAAATCAGAAATGTGAAAATCACTGGTAACATGCAACAGCAACTAAGATAAACTGAGGCAGGCGGGAACTCTCAAAGCTTGGCTCAGCACTGCTATGCAGTGCGTTTCTTCCTTCTCCACCCTCTCACAAAAGGACATTTTCTCCTTGAGTGGTACTATTTTAGAAAAAAACCATTTGGCTTCAAAAAGGGGACTGCACAATATTTTAAGTTGCAAACAGACAAAGGCCAGTGTTGCTGTGTGAGATGGAGCCAAGATGGAATCAGAAAACATGGTCTCCTGGCAGAGAGAGAAAACAGGGCTCTTGGTGAGGGCCAGGAAGGACCCTTCCAATGCCAACTTGAGCCTGACTCTCAGGCTGACCCATTCTTCTAGAAAGAGAGTCTGGCAGACAGAACTCTTCCCATGCCCCTAACCCCACCCCACTTCTTCAAGGGAGTGTCTGGGAAGGATGCCCTCCACCTGCAGTGGGTGGCAGGTTGCATCTCCTTCCCGACTCACCTATGCCCTGGAGGTGGATCTCACAGCTCCCACGTTCAAGGCAGGAAGGCAAGCCTTGTCCTGTCCCAAGGAGGCCAGTGAAGGGCCCCCTGCTCAACATGGCCAGTTTGTGGCCGAATCTCCAGCCAGGATAAGCTCTGCTCTGCCATCTGCGCTCCCAGCTCTGTGCGGCTGGTGCCTGCTGGGCTGCCTGTGACCCAGCAGCTTCTGTCCAACTGTAAGTGGCGGATGCTGCTTGCTCTTCCTAAAGGTAAAGGGGAGTCCCCACTGTCCCCTCAGGGCTTCCTTCTGACACTATCTAGGAGGAGGAACAGTCCTGGGTAAGGGGTAGGAATGATGGGCTGCAGCAATGAGGAAGGGAAACGAGAGTGCTGGGCAGTGTCCTTGACCCCAGGGGACAGTGACCCAACTGCATCCCAGACACTTGGGATGGTCTGAGTCCTGGATGGAACTGGTTCACACACAATCCTACACTTCAGCAGGGGTTCCTGGCTCCTTCGCACTGTACAGGAAGGAACAAAATGCCAAATCCTAACTTTGTTCCCTACCAAAGCTGGAGAAACTCTGTAGTTTGAGTGGTACTATTTTAGGAGGAAACCATTTGGCTTCAAAAAGGTGCTTCCCAGCCTGGAGGCAAGGTTACCCTTTGAAAGAGCTGGGACATCTGACACTTTCCCACTTGATTTTTCAAAGGAGCAGGAGGGTTGGGGGATGGGGGCCTGAGAGCCAAGGTCAGCTGACAGCAGATCCTGATGATAACCCTCATGGGCCTAATAACAGGCCCAGGTCCCTGCTGGCTCCAGCTGCATGGCCTACTGGGACACCCTAGAGAATGTGTGCAAAGCAGCAAGTGACGCAAGGACCCACAGCATTCTGCTCTGTGGCTACCCCAGGAAAGGACAGGGGATAACTGACTCACATCAGCTGCGCCGGGAATCACAGGACGTGGATGGGGGTTGCAGGATGTGAGGAGGGGAGGAGGAATTTTCCAGCTGTTAAGATCAAGGGCTTTGAGAAGCGACTGGTAGCTGCTAGCAGGGAAAGCTCCCTTCCTGCACGTAATCATGAGGCTACACACAGGCCGGCCTCTGGAGATAGTTAACACCCCAAATACTCTCACTTATGTGTGTACATCTCAGGAGCACTCCTGGGAGGAAACAGAAGAGATCTTTCCAGATGACTTTTCTGAAAATTAAACCATAATATAAGAGCCTGTATCTTTATCCCCTAGAACATACTGTCTCAGAATAGCAATGAAGAAGTAAATGCAGGTTGGGTGGGGGCATCATTTTTTACCTGAGACAAAGAGATGATCTGTACATGGAGTAGGAAGGTAGTTTAAATCCCTGCCCCCGACCTGCTCACTGCCTTGCTGAGTATTTTGGGTGAAGTCTGGCTTGCAGCAAATCAGAAACAGTTGGAGGTAAGAGGCACAATGGAGGCTCTAGAAGGGATGGACGATCTTCCTGACATGAATGACTGGGTTTTGGGGAGGAAGGCAAGGGGAAAAGACAGCCTTCCTCCCCAGGATCTGAAGAGCCACTTGATGGAACCCAGCTCCCCCGACATTTATGAAGACACATAGGGATAAACCCCACAGGCCAGACGTGACAGGGGAAGGTGCCAACATCACCTGCAAGAGAGCTCGGGGCTGAGGGATGAAACCACATCTCTGCCAACCCCTTCGTCTAGTTGCTTTGCCCCTTCCTCTGACTCACTGAGGGAGGGCAGGGGGATGCAGAGTGATGAACGCATCGGTGTTTGGGGTCAGGCTCTGCTGTTCTGCAGCACCTCAGACCCTGGAGCCACATGCAAAGCTGTAAAGTAACTTCCAAGACAATGCCAAGGCCCATCTGCCTGGACTTTCTCCACACCAGGTGGAAGAGCACACGCAAACCAAAAGCTTTCTGAGCGATCCGAAGCCTCCGGCAGTGGACTACGGCATGACAGAGGGACAGAGTCAAGTGTCAATGGCTCAGACATAACAGGCTCTAGTGGGACAGTGTGTTTTTGCTCTTTCCTGCAGCCTTTGCTTCTAATTTCTGTAGCTTTTGCAGGCACTGATAACAATTAGCTCTATGACTTATAAGTGCAATATCTGGGAGATGAAGGCAGTAATTAATGCCTGTCTGCCTTCCTGAAGGGTTCCTTCTGTTCGGTCTGAGAGTTATTGAGATTCTGGGAGGGAGGCTTCTTCCATCATGTGGAAGGTTTATAGGAATAAGTGAAGGAACAGTTTAACAAGGCAATAATAATGCTCCTAAATAATTTACCAGGTAAATGGCAGCAGCCAATATTCCCAGTGCTCGGGATCCATGTCGCTATGGGTGGGGGAGTGTGCAGGCAGATTCTGCACAGTCTCCAGCAGCCTCCCAGCAATGACCCACTTGAGTGGCCCTGCTGCTGCTGCTCTGCCCTGAACACGCACCCGTGTCTGTGCCCAGGCTCTCAGACACCTTCCTCTGTCCCCTCCTCCTGCCCGTCTATGAAGGATAGAGGTCCAGATGGGGCCTTACACTTACTAACACTTCTGCTAATTTTATCAATCACTGCTGCTCTGCCCTGAACACGCACCCGTGTCTGTGCCCAGGCTCTCAGACACCTTCCTCTGTTCCCTCCTCCTGCCCGTCTATGAAGGATAGAGGTCCAGATGGGGCCTTACACTTACTAACACTTCTGCTAATTTTATCAATCATGGTTTGCTGAAATGCTAAAGGGCTGACAAGGTCTCCTGCACTGCCAGTGCCTTAGTTCTCCTAGCTGCCCTGCTGGCTCCTCTGCCCACCCCCAAGGCTGGGGAGGTGGAAAAAGGTGCTGGGCAATTCACTTGCTACCAAATCCCCACTAGACCTGTGATGGGGGAGTTGGGGATATAATCCTACTAAAAGACAAATTCCTAGCCATAGCTGGATGTGCAAGAGGAGAAACAGACGATCATCTGACTGCTCCAGAAATGCAGAGAGGAAAAACAATCTCTCCATGGCCTAGGCCACAGGGCTCCTTCAGTAGGTCTACAGGGTGCACTAAGAAAGCAAAACACACACCCATTCAGTGGCCCTTAGGGTTAATAAATCCAGACCCCAATAGCACAGCTGGCAGGGCCTGGGGACTCCTTCGCCAGGACAGGGATAATTAAGTCAAGAGGCCAACTCCCTGGAAAGTGCAGCTCTCTTCTGGACCCTGCCTCCCCCTCCAATCAGCTCAGAGGCCACATGTCAAACCGTTTGTCACCCAGCATACATAAATCTGTGTCAGGGCTGAGAGGGACCAACAGGAAGCACAGAATATTAATAGATACTGCAAAAGTTACAGGGAAACACTTCTGAGTCCTGCCCACAAAGCAGGCAGAGATAAATAACTGCCTCTGGCTTTGTATCTTATTACCCAAGACCCGTCTGGCATATTATTCAGCTCCGCACCCTACCTCCCACCGGCATGGCACAAAGCAATCAAGAACGAGCCTGGAGATTCATCTTCTTCCCTGTCCTCTGGGAGGAGGGAAGACAGGAAGACAGCTGAGCCGATCCTTCCCTATCCGAAGAGCCTGTTTATGGTCAGGGTGGGATCAGACCTCCCTGCCCAGTTGGCAGACTACCCATACGCATCTATCCATATGCTCACGGGCTGGCCAGGAGTAAGGCAGAAATATAGGCAATCTGTGGAAAATGAGAGCTGGCACTCTTCAAGAACTTTGCTAAGAGTGCCTCTCAAACTCCGAGCTACGTTTACAACAGTTCACGGCCCTGGGGCTGGCAATGACCTGGATGCCAACTCCACAGCACATACGATTTTGAGGCCTGGTTGCCAGGATGCTCTGGGGATAAGGTCTTAGAGACACGATCTGTTGGTTCATTACGGGGGCCTTGGCTCCCAGGAGAAAGAGTACAGAGATGCACAGACCCTCCTCTCTGGGTTCTACCAGAAAGTAAAGGTGGTTCAAGCACTCTGGCTGCCCGGGATGGCCTGCTGTGCCCAGGTGGGGCCAGGGCTGCAGAGGCGAGAACACTCACCAGGAAGATGCGGTAGGCGTCCACTCGGCGCAGGGGCCCCCAGCACAGGTCGGTGTCGTTGTGTTTGGTGTCTGCCTCCACGCCACAGGAGTCGTTGCCAGTGATGCTGCTGATAAGGAGAACAGGGCAGACCGCAGGCTAGTGTGGCCCTCCCTGCTTGGTTGGGAAGAGACAGAAGCCATTCCCTCCACAGCTGCTTTAGTTCCAACAGTTCAACTTTTCACAAACCACATTTTAGGACAGGCCTCACTTGTTCCTGTAGCACCACTCTTGACTCAGGAACCCTTGATGGGAATCCTAGCCATCTTCCCAAAAGGGCAGGGAGAGGGATGGCAGAGTAGAGCGTGTCCCCTAAGGACGGGGGCACGGCTGGCTGTGGCAGGTGTGGAAAAGTGCCTTGGGCCTCTATACTCCTTAGACACTGAGGGACTCGCCTGGCACTGGGCTTCTGCCCTGGGCACTCCACCCTGACCGGCCAGAGAAGCCCACTTGGTCCAGCCAGTGTGGGGGTGAGGGGGTTACTCACCAGGTCACCTGCATGAGGGAGAAGGGCACGGCTGCAGCATAGATGGCCAGGTCCCCATACAGGTAAACAATGATGCAGAAATAGAACAAGTTGACACCCACTGAAAGGAACAAAGCCATGGGTCAGGTAGCCAGAGACAGACATTTGCATTCTTTTTGGAGACCAAATCGCTACCTCTTCCATAGCGTTCAGTTCTCTAAGCCGTTTACTTTCTACAAAAAAGTGGGAAATCGGGGCCGGCCCAGTGGTGCACTGCTATGGTGCGCCGCTTGGGAGTGCGGCGGCGCTCCCGCCGAGGGTTCGGATCCCACATACAGACCGGTTCCCACTCGCTGGCTGGGCGAGGTGTGGCCGCAACACCGAGGGTTGCGATCCCGTTGCCGGACACGAAAAAAGACAAAAAGGAAAAAAAAAAAAAAAAGTGGGAAAACGACCCCAAAGTCCCATTTCTTGTTCTGGCTGGCTACACTGTGACGCTGGCAAGAGACACAGCAGCTTGTGATTTTCACCTGAGAGAGGGCCCAGTGAGGCTCAGAGGTTCAGGAGGTTTTGAATCCAGACAGGTGCAAGGTAAGTGTGAGGTGTGGCCCAGTGTCCCATTTCTTGTTCTGGCTGGCTACACTGTGACGCTGGCAAGAGACACAGCAGCTTGTGACTTTCACCTGAGAGACGGCCCAGTGAGGCTCAGAGGTTCAGGAGGTTTTGAATCCAGACAGGTGCAAGGTAAGTGTGAGGTGTGGCCCAGCGGTGGAGGACCCAGAGGCACCTTCATGCTGGATCGGGTTGGGCTGTAGGGGGAGGGCAGGAGAGCTGCCCTGAGTCAGGAGCCTGTGGGCCAGGGCCCCACCGCAGTCAACCCAGGGCTCTACGATAAGAGATTGCTAGTGAAGAACTGAAGCAAGGAGAAGTTGTCAGGAAACAGCCCAGCTCTCTGAAACTGAAATCAAAAGGGTAAGAGGCCCTTGATTTCCAAAGATCAAGTACCTCATTCTGAATCTGATTGATCACCAAGCACCTGGTGGCCAATGGTGACCTGGTGTGCTGGGGAGAGATGGCATTCAAGACGCACTTCCTCTACTTCTTACAAAAGTGCTTGCAAGGGACAGTGCTGACTCTGGAAGGCGCACGATGCTGAAGCTCCCTCTGCAAACCTTTGTTCCCTCTCACTCCAGAAGGAGCCTGAACTAGGAGTCGGGAGTGCAGGGCTCTTGTCCTAATTCCATTGGATTTGCTCCATGACCTCAACAGATCACTGAACGTCTCTCAACCTGTATGTCAAGAAGAATCTCACCTGTGCTATCCTCCATATAAGAATCCAACTATAAAGAGCAGGTGCAAAAGATCTGGAAAAAATGGCTGGGCTCTTCAACCTAAGGGTTATGGTCCCAGACAGCCAGTCTCGAGCTGCTGTTCAGACTGACTGCTCAAGTTTTTGATGCCACTGGTCTCAAGCTGCTGGCTCCTCTGAGAACAGAAAGAAAAATGAAGTGACAGTTCCCTTTTAATCCTGGTGGCTCAGAAAAGACTGCAGGGTCCCCAGGGGAAAGCCTAGGACATGCTACTACTGGGCTACGTGACATTGGCTCTGCTCCTAGGAGTCTCGGGATAAAAAGACTAGGAAAACATGGTTCTTGAAAGGACCCAGGAGGTGCCTGCTTTTTGAACATGTCAGTTGGCATGTCCTTCCCTCACATGTTGGAGATTGCCTTGGTGTCCAAGCTCAGTGGCCCCTGGGGTCTGCTTGTCACTCATGCCCCAGGCTCCAGGTGCATCCCGTGCTCCTGCTTGCCTTTCTGCTCTGATGCCAGTGCTCTCTGTGGAGAGGCACTGTCCCCTCCCCATGCCCAACCTTTCCTCCACCTGCCAATGGACTCCAGCCTCAGCTCTGTTTATAAACCACCATTGGCCCTCCCCAGTCAACACATTCATTATTAGACACAAAGTGGGAGGATCAATGAACTTCCGGAGGACATCGATGACTAAGCCTGGCATTTCTAATTACAAGAAATGAGCCTGGACCCCAAGGGAGCCTTTTGTGGAGGGTGGCAGCCCTGCCAAAGGTGAAGACAACAATCTGACAACCTGTGAATTAGGAACACAGCAGAGCAGTGGTTTTCAACTAGGGGTGATTATGCCCCCCATCCCATCGGGGACATCTGACAACATGTGATGACAGTTCTGTCTGTCATCACGAGGAGGTGCCACTGGCAACTAGTGGGTAGAGGCCAGGGATGATACTCAACATCCTACAATGCACAGGACAAACCCACAAAAAAGAATGATGCAGCCCCAGTGTCAAGAGTGCCAAGCCTGAGGAACCTTGGAGCAGATGAGAAGGAGGCTCTCTCTAAGCATGAGGCTGCTCATACGAATGTGTTTATTTTCTATTAGATTTGGGTAAACTAGGAGTCTAGTCCATGCAGGGAAAAAGACAAAAACCAAAACTATTAGTTCTTAGAGCTCTTAAAGAAATTGGAGCAGACTGCAGAACATGAAAATGAGAAAGGAGATTTAAAACGTATACATTCTCCCTCCAATGTGCATTTTATTTTAAAAGCCTGCATTTGGAAAGGGAATTTGTGTGGCTGCCAGAAGGAAACGTTTATGCTGGTGAGATGGGGAGTGACAGAAATGGAACAAAGGAAAAGCACAGAAGTGGGCTGATCGGAATCAGTTTGGTTTTGATGAATTCTGAAAGCCCTCCATGAGGCTGGTCCAGTAGCAAGGGTGGCCCAGGCCCTTGGGCAACCTTTCCTGGATAATCACAATCTTCTGGACTGAAAGTCAAGTCACACTACCAATGATAAGCTCAATGCTTAATGTCCCAAAAAGCAGGCAAGAAGATTCTAGGTTCTACAGTCCCCCTGGCTCTAGGTTAAGTGCAGCCTCATTCAAGTCTAGAAAGAACCGGTGGAGACACCCCACTTGGCAATTAGGGGCTTTGACAAAGGGGAAGAAAATTTTCCAAGATAGCTGCAAGGGGAAAGATTTAGTGAGAATGTGTCTCACATTCAGTGAAGCGGAAATGAACACGTTTGGGTACTGAAAACTAAACTCTTAAATAGCTCATCTTCCAAAAGAACAAGATGGGCTATGGAAATATAAGATGTTGTTGCCAGAACCCACAACAACCCAACACCTGAGGTGGGTGGATCCCTTCAGGTTGTAGCCAAATCCCAGTAAGGAGCAGACAGAGAGCGGGATCACTACCAGACTCCAGGGCGCTCTGATTCCCACCGCCAGCCAGGCCTGGGCTCCTAGCGCCCTCTGCTGGCCACTGGGAAGATGCCCAGGTGTGTGTGCAGCAGAGCCTGTCACTGTCAGAAGGTGTCCTAGACAGGGCAGGCCAGAAGAAAGGAGAACAAAGTCAGAAGCAATCAAGCAAGAGGCGCAAAACTACCAGGTGGCCTCAAGTGGCTTTGTTCACTGGAAAGCTGCCTAGGATTCCTGACCTCTACTGGAGCAGCCGCTTTTTTATTTTTAATGCCGATGGACAGGGAGGAATCCAAGAAAATGACCGGAAGCAATCCAGGCCCATCAGCAAAGTGGCTTCTCAGGTGCTGTGGGAGCAGGTGGACAATCTGTTCCTCCTCATCACCTGTCCTGTCCCTAGTCGTTACAAGGGCCCAGTTCTGCAGGGAAGTACCAGCTCCCCCTTTCCCTGTGCCCCACACCAAAGGAACACCTACCTTTACTGAAGAACATGGATGCCATCTGTCCCATTTCCACCCGGTCTGTGATTTCAAAAAGGTTGGGAGATCCACGTCTCTCTGTGGAGCCAAAAGAAGAAGGAAGAGGAAGTGGTTCTTCTACTTGGAAGAGCTCCTAGAGGGTGTTGTTGAGCTCATGGAATTCTCCAGAATAATGAAATCCCCAAGCATCTCAAACTCTTGAGAAAACTTTTTCTAAGGTTTCCTGCTTGAAACATTTTAAAAGAGTCTATATTTTTTAAAGGAAATTCAGGGGTGCTCCTTATGGTGTGAGGGGAGAGCAGGGGCTCTCAGCCCAGCCCAGCCTGACGGTGAGGAGACAGAGAGACAAGGGCATGTGTGGGTATGGGGGTGGGGAAGGAAGACAAGGAGCCGTAGACGACATCTATTCCAGCTCCAGTGTGCACTGGGCATGGAGCCAGGCATTTAATCATTTTATTAACGGGAGGGGAGGTGGGAAACAGGCTCAGAGGTCAAGTAACTTGCCAAGTTGTGAACATTAGTAAGAGGTAGGGCCAGCAGGGGCCAGGCCTGCGCCTGGGATGCTGAAGCCAGTGCTCTTTTCACTCTACCACGGTGCACTCCTAGAATCGATCTGCAGGCAGGAAAGGCCAGAAGCTGTCTGCGGGGAGACTCCCAGGGCTCGCTCAATGAAGAGAGAACCCCATGGGCCAGCGGCAAGTGCAGGCCTGCCCAGAATCCCAGGACTTACGCACAGATAGGATGGGCAGCTTCTCTGCCCGCTCATAGTTGTCCTGGATGAGAACATCACTGTCTGAGTCTGATGAGGAGTCGTCACCTTCCTCCTCCTGGAAGTCGGGGGTGGTGGGGGCACGAAGGAAGAGTAGGAGAAAAAAACAAGGGGAAAAGGGGGAGTACGTAACTCTACAGAAAATCCCCAGGACGACATTGAATCCATTTCCTTTTGTTATTTCTTTCTAGGAGGTTTCTGGTTAGGAAGCTCTCAACATGTCCACAGTCACATTAGGAGGTGCAGACACTCAGAGGAAGAAGCTGCAGCACAGCAGCTGGGTACTGAGGTTTGGAATGCCTGAGCTGGCTCAGGTGGGGTGTGAGGGACCAGTGCCGTGGTGCTGGGACAGCACAGGCTGTATTCAACATGTCCACAGTCACATTAGGAGGTGCAGACACTCAGAGGAAGAAGCTGCAGCACAGCCGCTGGGTACTGAGGTTTGGAATGCCTGAGCTGGCTCAGGTGGGGTGTGAGGGACCAGTGCAGTGGTGCTGGGACAGCACAGGCTGTATCTGCTCCCTAAGCTGTATGTGGCTATCATGCTTTGGCCATGGGACTCAGCTCCTGGGGTAGCACTGTGGACACAGCCCTCCTCCATGAGTTGGGAGAAGAACTGGCTGCTGAGATCGCATCTTGGGTACACAACTGAAGGTGGGCACCACCTAGGGACAAGGACAATACACCCACCTTGTGGTTTTCCATCCTCTTCCAGCGGAGCTGCGCATTGGCGGCTGCCATGGCCTCCATCACAAAGGTGGTCGTTACAAAGCTGAAGGAGAGGCCGTGTTAATGGCCAAAGGCAGAGGGGGATTGAAGGAGGTACAAGGAAAAAGGAAAAGTCGTTTTAAGACCTGACCAGACCAACAAGCCCAAAGCATTTTCTCTTCTGAGAGCTGTTCCCTGGAGAGCTTTCGAGATGGGTCTTATCTGGTCAGAAAGCGTTATGTGCGCATAACCGATGCCTGTGCGCCTGTGCGCTTGCTTTGATGTCGCTGTCTATGTTTAGAGTGTATTTCCCATGCACAGGAGAAAGGGGCTCCAAAGAAGCTGATGAGAGGGCAACTAACTGAGGGAGAAAGTGCGAGCTGGGGGTGGAGGCGAAGGGGGCACTCAGCACCACACACCCAGAAGCGGCCTGCCGGGCACAGACATTCTAAGTTGGGAGAAGAGGCTGATTCACAAAGGGGCCCTCCCCTAGCTTCTGGAAGGACAGCAGGCAGCTTTCACCTTCCTGGCTAGGACACAGACAAGCGGTCAACTCCCAAGTACATCCACTAATGGAAGGAGCACGGGCATGGATAATAGAAAATGAACACTTGGCTCCAGAGTCCATCCCTTTTCACTGGCAGTATGTTTACTTTCTGAATAATCTGGCTAATACTAAAATAAGCTTGCATTCTAATGGTATGAATAAAAAGGGAGATTGGGAGGTGGCACCAGACATTTACCAAGAAGTCAGACTAGAGTGGAAGAATCATCTTTTCTTTTCCTGTTAAAGAAACTTGAGACACCCACATGACAGCTGGAATGCACGAATGCTTTTGTTAAGAGAAAATACAGGGGCGGGAGCCTTCCTGCTAATAAAACCAGAGGCATCAATCCATCTCTGCCATAAAACAATTTGGGAGGAACATCCGTCTCCCTCTTTCTTGAGGCCAGCACGGCTCTGCCGCCAGACTCGCCCCGTGCCCTCCTTGAGTGTTGACAAGGGCCAGCAGGCTGACCGCTCAGCCCCACAAAGTTCCATCTCTGCCATAAAACAATTTGGGAGGAACATCCGTCTCCCTCTTTCTTGAGGCCAGCATGGCTCTGCCGCCAGACTCGCCCCGTGCCCTCCTTGAGTGTTGACAAGGGCCAGCAGGCTGACCGCTCAGCCCCACAAAGCTGGGTGGCAGGTGGGAGGGGAGCCACATGACCCCACAGCAGTTAAACCCACATCCATTCCACTTGGGGGGGGGGGGCAGCCAGCTCTGAAATTCCCATTCCAATCGCCGCAGCACCTCCTACAAAGGTTTCTCATTATCTTGCCTAAGTGACCATTGTAAGGACTTTAGACTTTCCCTTCTTTTGGAAGTAAAAGTAGAATCAATCTTAATTAAGGCATAAAGAGACCTCTCATGGTTGCACGAAGCCAACTCACTGATCGTGTTCAAACGTAAATGGGTTGAGTACAGAGGGGGCCATGGCAGCCCCTCCCTGGAGACCCCAATAATCACTTCCCATTCAGACAGCTGCCTGTGCTGAAGGCTCTTAAAAGGGGACACAGGGTCGTATCAGGACAACGTCTGCTAGAGCCCCTGGTAGCCAGGGCTCGCCATACACAATATGACAATCGTACCCCAAGGTTCACCTCAAAACTCCCCCAAAGAAATGTGTGGAGAAATTGAAAAACACAGGTGCTTTCCTATCCCATTCAGCCAATTCCAGGTCTCAGTTTGCTTCCACCACTAAGTTCTGTTTCACTCTTTCAGTGGCACCTACTCCTTCCCCCTTCAAATCTTGGCTTAACCACTGCCCATCCCCCATGACCCCTCGCGACTCTAATTAAAACTGCAGTCAGCCTCCCTTCCCAGCCCCCCTTGCCCTGCTATGCTTCGTCTCTTTCCATATTGCTCATCACCTTCCAACCTAGTCCACAACTTACTCATTTATCACCTTCCCTGCTTCTCGTCTGTCTTCCCAGACACACAAAGGCAGGTCTGCGAGGGCAGGGATCTTTGTTTTGTTTGGTGAGGCACCCCGAGCACCTAGAACAGTGCCTGGTGCATAGAGACGGGGTGTTGCCTGTCTCAGGGGAGGTGCCCCTTGGGGGTATTTCTACTCACCTCTTTTTTTGCAGCATGTAGATTCCTACCTGGTTGAGGGGGCTGGAAATGCCTAGTCCTAAGTCCCTCGCTAGCCTCAGGGACTTGTGAAATGACTTCAGACCTACATGTGGAATCCCCAGGAGGAGCCTGGAGTAGAATCAGCCTCGCTGAAGCCCCAGCTGATGAATCCTATACCTGGCTCGAGGGGAAGGAGGGCTTGAGGGCTTGGGAGGCACTGGCCTCCGGTCTGCTGCCAGGCACAATGCAGGCAGGCGAGCTTGATCTTGATTGTGTGTGTTTATCACTTCCTTTGTGAATTATCTTAAGCAAATCCTAAATTCCAAACTGAGTTCTCATATCACCTTAAATGTTTGTCGGATTCCTTTTCTGTGGTTAGGTGGTGTTTGCTCACACAGCAAAAATTGATGGGAACACTGATAAAGTCCATAACAGGGGAAGTAAATCTGCCGGGGGAAGAAACACGCCAGCGCTGCGTGAAACATTCCAAAGCCTAATCAGATGCCTTAATTTTTAACTAGTCAGGGTTGTGTGACTGCTCTATTAGCATGAGACACTGGGAGACCTTTGTACCTAGTTCCTCTCTCCGGCCACCCTGGTTGGGACTCACATACCTATAGATGGAGTAGACAGGCATTTCCCACCCCTCAAGTGCCCTCACGTTAAGTGCAGCCTTCCTGGGCAGACTCCCCCTGGCTTCCCTGCCAGCCCCTGCATGACAGCCCCTGCCTCTCACCTCATGAAGCCCAGGAACACCAGCAGGACGAGGCTGACAAGCCACCCGGCTGTGGCGAAGGCTTTGGGCATGGTGAGCGCACCTGTGCCCACGATGAGATTAAACATGTACACCAGTCCAACCTGGAACAGACAGAAGCAACGTTCAAGCTCAGAAATCAATTTCCCTCTCCCCTCAGCAACTCCCAAGGACAGCCCTGGCTGATGGCACAACTGGGAAGGCTGGAAGGCCAGACTTCAGACCGGGAAGCAACTAGAGGGGAGAATTACACCTGGTCCTCTGGAGCCAGGCTCTGCAACCAAGTGTCAGGCCCTGGATGACCAGGGCCCCACGCTCTGTTGGTTCTTTTCAGACCTTCTCCGATGGCCAGCTCCAGCCTCCTTTTTGATCTCCATTCCCCCATCATTTCAGGTTATTCAAAGCTGCCTCACAGATGTTAGCACTCTGTTCAACCAGACTGTGGGCTTCCTGAGGACAGTGTCATGTGTAGGTACCAGGCGCCAGGATGAATGCTCAATGCTGACCCCAAAGGGACACCCATTTTTCCAAGACTGCCAAACACTTGACTCAGGCCTCCTCTCCACCAATCCTTGCCAGTGGCCTTTGGGACATCAAAATTCATGCTTCCCTCACCCCCCTCCCTATACCAACTTCAGTTTTTAAAAAAAAAAATAAGAATATAATTCACACACCACAAAATTCACCCTTTAAAGTACACACTTCAGTGGGTTTTAGTAATATTTAGCAACCAGCATGACCATCTACTTCCATTTTATCACCCCCACAAAAAAACCAGTTTCCATTAGCAACCGCTCTCCATCACCCCTGCACAAAATTCACCCTTTAAAGTACACACTTCAGTGGGTTTTAGTAATATTTAGCAACCAGCACGACCATCTACTTCCATTTTATCACCCCCACCAAAAAACCAGTTTCCATTAGCAACCGCTCTCCATCACCCCTACCCGTGGCAACCAATCTCGGGGTGATTTGTTGGGTCACTGACTTTAGCTTTTAAATGTAACTCTAATTCATGCCACCTTGACTCCAGTGCAGTTAATTACAACTATTCTTTTTGCAAGATCTCAACCGTGAAATTTGTCTTCTGACCTGAATCCCTGATCTTCCACGATGCTCTCCATTCCCATAAGCTCCCCATTGCCCTCCAACCCTCCCTACCAGAAGCCCACCCCCATTGTGGCATCGTTTACCTCCTTTCCGGGTGCAATCAGCTAGCTCTAGGAAGCATGTGCTGCCCCAGCCCCCCTCTTCCTCCCCTTCCCTGTTCTGACTTTTCTGACTGCCAGCCTTTGACAAGGCCCAGCACCTGCTTTTCTCTGCTCCTTGAGACAAAGCTGCTCAAGATTCCTGGAGGGGTTTTCTTTTAATTACAGCGAAGCGATGGGTCCTACAATAAATGAATGGCTCCTTCACCTTGGGTCTAGAAGTCTCAGATTTTCTTTGTTCCTCGACATGGATTTCCTAGCGTTTCCCACAGCAACTGCTCCAAGCATCATTTTTCAAGCCCCCAGACCCATGACCCCCATCACTGTCAGATGAAGGCGTCATCTCCTACTTTATGGAGATGACTGTGGTCACCTGATATGTGCTCCTGAAGCCTCACTCCTTCCTAGCTCAAAAAATCTCAGTATCTGCATGCTCCTTACCCTCCCTCCTCCCTGACTGTCTTTGAGGAACACGTGTCCTTCCTCCTTGCTGACCTAAGCTATGCACCTGAACTTCTGGGCTCATCCCAGCCTTCTGCAATTCTCTCCTCCCACTAGTTCCTCCCCTCTGCTTACAAACTTCCTTGATGCCTTTATTACCCTCTCACTTTCTCTTTACCAAACTGACAGTAGAAGCAATCTGCTTCCTCTGCCTTCATTTCCAAGCTCCTGTACTTGGTGGTTTCCATCCCCAGAACTTTTTTTTTTAATAGGTCGGCCAGTACGGAGATCTGAACCCATGATCTCTCAGTGTTATTAGCCATGCTCTAACCAAGTGAGCTCACCGGCCAGCCCCCTGGAACTCTTCAGGAACTGCACTCTTAAAAAAAAATCACAAATGAAGGGCTGGCCAGTGAGTTCAGTTAGTCAGAGCATGGTATTGTAACACCGAAGTCAACAGTTCAGATCCCTATACCAGGCAGCTACCAAAAAATGTCACAACCTATTTCCCAAGTCCAATGACTTTTTTTTTCCTTTTTTGTCTTTTTTCGTGTACGGCAACGGATAGCAACCCTCAGTGTCGCGCCCGTACCGGACCGGGACCGGCAACGGGATCGCAACCCTCAGTGTTGCACCCGCACCTCGCTCAGCCAGTGAGCGGGAACCGGTCTGTATGTGGGATCCGAACCCTCGGCGGGAGCGCCGCCGTGCTACAGTGCGCCACTGGGCCGGCCCCCCAATGACTTTCTTAGTTAGTCTTTATTCTCTTTCTTACGCGTCTGACATTAGCTGTCTCTTTTTCTCTCTACACATCTTTTCCTCAACAACTTAGTCCAACCCTATGGCTTTAACTACAATGGCTGGACAAAAAACAACTACATTTCTCTTAGTATCAACCCTTCTGCAGACCTCAAGTCCAACCGCCTGCTAGTCACTACCACCTGGACATCCCATCAGTGGCCTCAGCCTCCTTCCTCCCCTCTGTATCCCAGTGTTACTGATTTTATTTCTGAATACTTCTTTTTTCTTTTTCTTTTGACACTGGCCAGTACGGGGATCCAAACCTTTGACTTCATAACACCTGCTCTAACCAATGAGATAACCAGCCAGCCTCTGAGGAGACTTTTGTGATGATTCTTACTCACAATTCAAATGAATCATTTCTGGCCTGGACTATTACAGTGGACACCTAGCTAGTCTTTCTGTGCTCTGTTAAACTGGGTGACTTAGTAGCTTTACCACTTGTCTCTGATCATTTATTTATTTATTTATTTAAAGATGACCAGTAAGGGGATCTTAACCCTTGGCTTGGTGTTGTCAGCACCACGCTCAGCCAGTGAGCGAACCGGCCATCCCTATATAGGATCCGAACCCACAGCCTTGGTGTTATCAGCACCGCACTCTCCCGAGTGAGCCACGGGCCGGCCCTGTCTCTGATCATTTAAAGAAAACAAACCCCTCACCTCTTGGAGCACCCACCCATCTCTCATTTTCACTTCCCATTCTTAGAAAGATGCGCTTTTATCTACTCTTAAGTTTTTCTGAGATAACCATGTGCTGAATTTATGATTAGAAACATGCAAATGGGGGCCCATTCTTCCAGCCTCAGTCAGATTTTTTTTTTAAAGAGTAAATAGAGAGAGGAACTGTCAACGCCATCCTGGGGCCGTCAGCTGGGGGAAGAGGGGTTTGGCAGTGGTTAGAGAGGGACAGGCTTCCCAGCAGGTGTTGACTGGACATTTGAGTGCTGGACAAATGGGAGGACATCCTGTTGAGAGGAAAGAGCTCTGCCCACCATGTATTTATACTTGGCATAGGGCACCAGCCCCTTAATTCCTACCCAGCCTGCAGGGCCCATTCAAATGCTACTTCCAACACAAAGCCCTTCCCAGTCTTCCATGTTTGTCTTGCTTCTCACCTTTGAAACCACCTTTGTTACAGAGCAATGACACTTCCTACACACTATCTTGAGTTTCAGATGTGAGTGTATTTATGTTTTCCACATCACTGCATCTGAGGCCGGCTGTATCTCACTTTTCTTTGCATTTCTCAGGTGCCTGGTGCACAGCTTGAAGACAGGGACACTCAAATGATATGACTGGACCCCGGTTAGGTCATCTCTGACGTGAGTCTGAGAGTCTTTGTCCAGTTCTAGACATCGCCATCTCAATTCAACACTGTAGGCAAATCCCAGAAGGATTAAAACACATTTGGATTATCTTCCTTTGGCACTTGGTTGGATCACAACATTATCAGATATGATTCTCCCTTTGAGAGTCTAGGCTCAGGGTGGTGTTGACAGAATAATTTTGAGAGTGGCAGGTGGGTGGGAAACGGGATACACAGCCCATTGCCAACCTTCTGAACCAGAAGTTTTGGCTTTTCACAAGTGACTGTGAATGTCTATAAAAAACTAAGTCTTGCTTTTGCTGGGTTAATTTCAATCACTGGCACTCTGAGCCTAGTGTGCACAAGGGCAGGAATGGGTCATCTGTCTAGCTTAGTTCTGCTCATTCATTCATTTACTCCACCACTACCGAGAGCCTTCTATGGGCCAGGCCCTGTTCTTGGAGCTTGGGATACAACAGCAAACAACACAGACACAGCCACTGACTTCATGGAGCTACATTCTGAGAAGGAGGAGACAGATAAGAAAACAAACTATGAACACAGCTTGAGAGAACAAGCGTTATGAAGAAAAGAATCAGGGAACTGTGACAAATAATGGGAAAGCACTTTAAATAAAGGATACTCAAGGAAGGCCTGGTGGTGACATTCAAGCCAGGACTTAAAGGATGAGAAGGTGCCTCCAGGAAATGGGCCAGGGAAGAGACTTCCAGGTAAGGTGGGAAAGAGGTAGGTATGTTCAAGGAGCTTTCGGAAGGCCAGCGTGGCTGAAGCACAGCAAGCTAGGCAGCGGAGGGCTGTATGAAGCTGGGGTTGAACTCTGTAGGGCCCTTTTGGAAGTGATGGGGGTCGATGTTTTAGAGGGTTTTAAGCAGGGCACTAACAGAATAGACCCCAGCAGATGACCTAACATTTGATCCCTCTGCAGCTTTGTTCTCTGCTTATTGCCTCTATAAGAAGTAACACTTACAAAGGGATTAAAAATCTTATTTCTTTATGGAAAATGGTCCTGGGGATGGTTCTGGTGATAGAAGTAAAGAGAAAGCAAAGAGGCTTAAGAAGGTGATGGTTCCTGGGCAAAAGTTTTATGGGGAAATTAAATAGCACAAGAGGCATTTGTAAATTTGGGGATGCATAAAGGTCTTGGGATGTAGAAGTCAAAGATCCATTGTAGATCAGGTTTCTCAGCCCAGGCACTGTTGACATTTTGGGGCCACAGCATTCTTTGTTGTGGGGGCCTGTCCTGTGCATTGTAGGGTGTTTAGCAGCATCCCTGTCCTCTGTCCACTAAATTCCAGTAACAACCTCCCCCCACCAGTGGTTTCCTGACAATCAAACATGTCTTCAGAGCTGGCTGGTTAGCTCACTTGGTTAGAGTGTGGTGCTGGTAACACCAAGGTCAAGAGTTCACATCCCTACGCTGGCCAGCCACCAAAACCAAAATAAAAAAAAAAAGTCTCTAGATATTGCCAATTGTTTTCTGGGTGGCAAGATCACCACCGGTGGAGAACCACTGCTGTAAATAAAGATACAATAAAATATGCACGCTCAACTTCAAATAAATCTCAGTGAAGAAGAACCTTTCAGAACTTCACCAAGAAATTTACTGGAGATAAGCCATTGGCAGGTGGGAACAGAAATGGATAATCATGTTCGTTTTGCTTGCCATTTTCAGTTCCAAAACAAGCACTGTGGCCTAGCAGGGGCTCAGGGACTCCTGTGGGATAAGGCAGGACCTCCTTGCCTTCTGAGGGCTTCACAGTCCTGACAAGTGTTAAGTCCTCTTTACCTTCAGTAAAAGTAATCAGTAAGGACTGATCACAAGGAGCAGGCATATGGAGGCAGGAAGTAAATCTGAGCTGAGCCACAAGCCAGGTCAAGAGCCGTTGTGGGGAAGGAGGAGAAAGGAGACATTCTCTTCTGCTGATCACAGGACAGCTCTGCGGGGTTGGCCTCCAGGGAAGTGTGGCAGAAAGCTGAGGAATAAGGCCCTCCCAAAAGAAGACCTATGCGTGCAGGCTAATCCGAGTTTCCTCTGTGGCTGAACTGCAGAAGGCACAGTCCCTGCTCCTCGGTTCTGCTGCCCTGTCCCCAGTGCTCCAGCGAGCTACTGCAGCACCCCCTGCCTCACCTCCAAGCCAGCAGCGTCTCCCACGTCACTGTATGAGGCAGTGGCCACCAGTGTCTTTCAGTGACTTCCCCTCTGACAGGTGTAAAAGGAAACAGAAGGCAGCAATGAAGCAGAAGCAACAACGAGGATTTAAGGATGTGAAACAAGCGCTCTTTCCTTCAAAAGCAACAGCAACAATCTTCAGCAGGCAGCAGCCTGTGGACCATGCTGCTGGGAGTGATCCACTTCATCTTGTATTTTCAATCCTGGCCACTCCTGGCCCCCATAAGTAGGGAAACAAACATGCCTGTCCTAAGATTACTTATGGCGACATGTACAGGCCTGAATCATGTCTCTGAGAGGGTATAGCACGCAAGCCCCCTATGAGGCTTGTCTGCCTGTTACAAATATTTCATGCAGAATAATTCAAGCTTAAGCAAACATGCTTGGCACCCCTGAAGGAAAACAGAACTCACGATGGGGTAGCATAGAGATAACGAGAGGCTTTATCTTACAAGTGACCATGTTACAGGGTGATGTACATTTATGAACTACAGGCCCAGTATCTTGGTCTCCTAAGGCAGCCAGAGGATGGTTCTGCCCACAGTGTGCTGAGCGGGGGCCTGCAGGGGAATTCAGAGCAGCAACGGCAGTAAAGACACTTCCATAGCTTATCTGGGCTCAGTGAATGATAAACCCTCTTCTGGTCTCACAGGGGATCAAGACTCATTCCCCCAGGATGACAGAGTTAGGGAAGCCTTAGGAAGGAGGTGTCCTCTCCCCTCAAAACCCTGACTACTACCTCCTGGCTAATGCCACAGCATCCCCCTCACCATCCATCTTTTCCCTACATCCCTCTCACCAGTAGAATAAGAAAACACCAGCACTTGTTTATAGCAAATTCCCAGAGCTGGCCCTCAAACAAATACCCTGAACAAAATAAAACACATAGGAAATGGGGGGGGGGCAGACCCCACTGAAGCTTGTAGGTCTAACGTCCCAGTTTCCTGTGGGCGCATGCTCAGCTTGTAGGTCTAACGTCCAGTTTCCTGTGGGTGCATGCTGACATGTGAAATGACGACGTGAGCAACTGGAGACACAAGAAATGGGGGCACATCACAGTGTTTTCCTTGCAAAACTCAGTTACAGAAATGACTCATTTCCTCATCTCTAAGTTCATAGATATTGTAAGAAAAAGGAGGAACTGTGGCGACGTTTACAGACAGTGTGGACATTTCATTGCTGATACTAGGAGGCCAGGAGCTGTTACATGACTCCACAAATGAGAGGGACACTATTCACTCCATTCCAGGGATCACGAAAGACTTCCCCTGATAAATTACAGAGATGAAGGGCTCCATTATCGCTGAACACGAATGGCACAGGCTCAACAGGAAGACCCTGGAGTGAGGGAGGCTATCATACAGCTGTTCTCAGAGATGCCTCTTTATCCATCACACCACAACAGTAGAGCCAGTGAAGCTGGCAGAAACACAGCAGGGCTTCCCGAGCAAGGAAAGTATGTGCAAAGCAGGATAGTTGTTAAAGCATGGTAAGTTCTGGAAAGAAGACACTGGCCAGCAGCAAAAAAACCAAACCAAACCAAACCAAACCAAAACAAAACAAAATGAAACAAAAATAAAGAAGACTCGCTGCTTAGGGCAGTGCTGCTCTTCTTTAGGATACGTGGTAGCAATGTGAGTCAATCATCTGATTATTCTAGTCCTCCAGCTACTTATCCAGGCAAGGGAGCCCTATGATGTAACAACTATGACCAACTCTATATTAAGAAAGATAAACTGAGTGTGTGTGTGTGTGATAGATGAGGGATAACAGACCCAAGACAGTGAGAAATCAACCATTCTAATTGCTCTAATTGCAGACTCCAGTAAATTGCACTTAGAAGTCTCTGCATGCTTTCACTGCCTCTTACACCATCCAAGACTATAAAGTTGTGCAACGTGAAATTCAGCTAAAGACCAAAGTGATTTCAAATTGCTGAGATGAGCAAAACCATGAGTCAACAGCTGTCAATCACTGTCCATCACAAGGGCAACACAGTATATGCAAGTGGCAGTAGCCATGAGACAAATACTATTAAGCATTAGCAAGGCAATTTGTTTGGCTTATCACTCTCTGATAAACATTAAAAAGGGAATAAACCTGACTCATATTCCAAGCCGTGACAGCGGCAACGTGGCTGCTTCTCCACCAAGCTCCCTCATTTTGCTTTCACCAGGGTCTATCCAAGTGGCCGCACTCACTAGTACAGTACATAGGAAGCAGCACGCTTCTCTAGAAGCCAAGAGCACTGTGATGAACAAAACAGGTTTTTTTTTTTGTTTTTTTTTTATTAGGTAAGGGGATCTTAACCCTTGACTTGGTGTTGTCAGCACCATGCTCTCCCAAGTGAGCCAACCAGCCATCCCTATATAGGATCTGAACCCGTGGCCTTGGTGTTATCAGCACCGCACTCTTGACTTGGTGTTGTCAGCACCATGCTCTCCCAAGTGAGCCAACCAGCCATCCCTATATAGGATCTGAACCCGTGGCCTTGGTGTTATCAGCACCGCACTCTCCCAAGTGAGCCACGGGCCGGCCCTCAAAACAGGTTCTAACAGTAATACTCACGTAGGGAGAATAGAGCTCCCCGGTCTCTGTGATTTCACCGGCCATTTCCAAAAGAGAGGAAGGGTGGGCAGCAGAGGTTCCTTCTGTGCAGGGGTGGCAGCTGCAGCGTCTCCCTAAGACAAAAGAGAAGACTTCACCTTTCCGATGGACCTGAGATGGGCATGACGTTTGTGGACACCCTCCCCCTCATCATTTTATCATAAACACTTCCGGCCTCCACATCTGTCACAAGACTCCTCCCCGAGGGAAGGTTCTTCCTCGATGACTGAAATCTGGGCGGTTTCTTCCAACTTTTTTCCATTGCTGTGCTGGGCACTGCTCGGTGCACAGCATGAATGTATTCAATGCTGCTCGGATTCCAAGTGACTTAAGGGGCCTCCCAAGTCACTAGGTCTCACCCACCGCAAAAGCCCCCTTTGCACACTCTGAGGTGGTTATCTCCATTTAATTCCAAGAACTGCGAGCTCGCTACCACACCGGGCAGCCCAAGGAACTATCTGACTCCTCCGCCTATGACAGGGAGCTGGGGGCCTTCCTACGTCGCCCCTCCAACCCAATCCTTGCCCCGAATCCTCTCCTTTTCAATGGGGCCTCCATTCCCCGCCCCCCACCTGCCTTCTGCCCCACCTTAAGTTTCCGGTACCCTCAAACCTCCCTTTCTTCTCAATAGCCCCGCTCCGAACCTCTCCCTCTCCCTCCCTTCTGGAGGAGCCCCGAGTCTGGCACCACCCGGTCCTCCCGTCCGGCCCAGCACCTGCAGCACAGCTCGCGGCGCCTCCGGCCACTCCGCTGCTCCCAGCGCCAGCTGTCTCGCACCAGCGCCCGCAGCGCGCATGCGCTGGCGCCGCAGCCCACCTTCTCCGCGAGAGCTCGGGCTGGGCGCGGCGCGCTGATTGGGCCCCTCGCGGGGGCGGGACCGGGATTGGGGCCTGGTGGCTGCCGTCTGCGTGGCGGAAGTGGGCGGGGTGAGCTCCCACGCGCATGCGGGAAGCGTGGTTAGTTGGAGGAGGTGATCACTCTTTCTGTTGGGGGCGCTTTCGTTGGCGGTGGGTCGGTCTGAGCTGGGCAGTACCCAGACCCCTGTGGTTGGAGGGTCGAGGAGAGTGTGCCTGAGCGACACACAAAGTGGAGAGGCCTGAGAATTTAAGGCTGCCTCACCCTAAAGTAGTTTGGGAGAACAGGCTAGTGGGGCGGGTCGGAGGCAGGGCCCGGGCCCAGGGGAGTGGTCACTGGGAAGAGGGGTTGGAAATAGGTTTAAGGCAGGGCTGAAAGTTGATCCTGGGTTGGAATCCCTGGACTGGGACAAATAATGGGATTCTTGCGGGTAAGTGTTGGTAGTTGGTGCTTGGGTTTGAGGAATGAAAGTCTGAGGAGTAGACTGAAGAGATAGGCAGAAACGGCAGCCCAGGCTTGGCCCCTTGAAACGCGAGTTAGGATTGTCTAGTTATCCTTAATCAGTTAGGTTCCCCTTCTTGCAAGGGGTTTGGAGTTCGTGTTCGCTGAAGTGTTTGGAAGGAAAGAAAGATGGGAGTCCCTTCTGTCAACTTGGCCCCAGCAGGAGAGCCTAGGCTGCCACTCTAACTGGGAGGAAACTCAGGTCCTGAAGTCTCTGCCTTCCTCACCTGCAGGCTGCTACCATGAGGTTGAATCAGAACACCTTGCTGCTGGGGAAGAAGGTGGTGCTGGTACCCTACACCTCAGAGCACGTGCCTAGGTAACTGATCCGCCTGACATGGGGTGCAGTTGTATCAGTTTGTAAAGCTGTGTAAGTCAGCTCTCTAAGTCACAGTGAGGAGAGTCAACCTTCCTTATGCCAAATCTCAGAGGAAACAGCCTCTGAGAATAACAAACATGGGTTGTGAGAAGTGATTACGTATAGGAAAAAAAAAAAAAAAAAAGAAAGCTGAAGCAAGGGACTATGACTTCCCCAGAAGCTGCCACCCATCCCCTCGTTTTTCCCTTTCACCCTCTCAGCTTCCTTTTGGCCTTTCAGCAAGGAATTATTTTATGTAAACCAAATGTGTGTAAGAAAGAAAAATTGTCTTCTCACCTAATTGTAAATTAATGACATTCCTTTGGTGCTAGTGAATATGTTCAGTTCTTGCAGTCTTACTGTTAGCTTGTTCTAAAATTCTGAGCTGATGGGCTGTTTTGATGTCTGCTGTTTGAGAGCCAGGACTGAGTCACAGGATGGTACTCTTCTGGGGTTAGTCGGCAAATGTCTGGCAGATTGGGATAGTGATAGTGTAGGGGGGTATCCTCTGCTTGTAATTTCCCTTTTGGGGGTTTCTGGTGCTCTGCCTTCGTGGGGATCTGTCCAGGCTTTTTTTGCTGAGGTTAGCTTGTCACATACTTCCCCTGAGGAATTTCAGGAATGTTTTTTCAGACTGCTCCTCTGCACTGACCCCCTGACACAGGACAGGAAGCCAGACAGATAAAACTGACTCCTCCTGCTGTTCTCTTCTAGAACTAGTCTGCCTTTAGGTCTCCTGCCTGTGGTTCGCTGTCTTAGGAGCAATCATAACCCTTTCTTTGAGTCTTCTATGAGCCCTGTGTTAACCCTGTGGGACCTTCCTTTCTACTGTGCATTTCTTTACAGAGTGTCACATCCATGCCTCTGAATCAGTCCTGCATGTCTAAGGCCATCCCTTTGTCCCTGCAGGTACCACGAATGGATGAAATCAGAGGAACTGCAGCGTTTGACAGCCTCAGAGCCGCTGACCCTGGAGCAGGAGTATGCCATGCAGCACAGCTGGCGGGAGGATGCAGACAGTGAGGAGCGGAGGCCCCGGCCCTGGGCAGTGGGAGGGCTGACTCTGGAGGCAGTCTCCAGGCTCTTTCTCTTTCTCATCACCAGCCACAGCGCTTATGAGGCTGCAAAAGCTTTATGAAAAGCCTGGAAGGTGCCAGAAACCTTTGTACCCTCCTCCCACCTGAAGCTGGTCCCCGTGACTGATGCTTCTGACTTCTTCCCCTCTCACTGTGCCAGGCTTGGAAAGATTTAGAGAAAGTAAAGAATTTTTGGCTCTGGCTATAAATTTAGGCCCTCCCCTCACATCCCTGGCCATAGTTTAGTGTGGCTGTGGTTCCTGTCCTTTGGGTCCTCTGCGCTCTGAGTGTATGGTGCTGTTTGGAGAAGCCATATTTTACTGCAGATCGAAGGCAGGTTTGGAACTTTGTAATGAGCTGAAGGAAGATCTGGGCTCCCTTTTCTCTTCCCAGACTCAGGGCCGATGGTGTTCTGCAGTTCCCTGGCTTCGGTAGGAATCCCATCCTCACCTCTCCTCTCTGGGGAGTGTAGGTGATAACTCTGTTGCCTCCCTGCTTAGAGTGCACCTTCATTTTGCTGGATGCAGAGAAGTGGCAGGCCCAGCCAGGCATCACTGAAGAGAGCTGCATGGCAGGAGATGTGAACCTCTTTCTCACAGATGTAGAAGACCCCACCTTGGGGGAGATCGAGGTCATGATTGCAGGTTTGTTCTACCTGGCCCTGCCTTCCCTCCCTCACACTCAGATCTGCTGAACTGTGAGGCTGCCAAGCTGCATAGGGTGCTCAGAGAACCTAGTGGGAGGCTCCACATTGGTGAGCCCAGCACTTGGCTGGGGCAGACTGCCCCGAGTCCCCCTCAGCCTGGTGAGGTGGCTCACCCCTGGGTTCATCACTTTATTTCCTTATGCTTAGGTGTGAACTTAACCTTTGGTTTTGGGGTCTTCACAATTCAGTCTGCCTCATTCTTGACGTATGCTGGGGACCATCTGAAAATAAATGATCTCTGAAGCATCTTGTCATGCAGTGGGAGGAGCCTCTCCCATTTCTGCATCCTTGGTCCTCAGCTTCCCCCGAGAGGCTACTGACTGTCTCCATGAGGCAGCATACCCCGAGAGGCTACTGTCTTCATGATGTGAGGGGGGTCAGCTGTGGAGTTAGATTGCTGAGGTGCAAGCTGTGAGACCTGGAGCGAGTCATTTAACTCCTCCTTGCCTGTTTCCTCATCTGCAGAATGGTAATGATAGTACCAACTTCACAGAGTTGTTGTGAGGATTGAGGTCATGTCTGTCAAGTGGCCACACTAGAGCCTGGCACATGGTGGCGGCTGCTGTTATTGTTTTTCCTAGAGCCCAGCTGCAGGGGCAAAGGCTTCGGCACTGAGGCCGTTCTCATGATGATGTCTTATGGTAAGAAAGTCTGAGCAGACAACTGGGGAGGAGGCCTGAGGGTGGGGGGCAGGTGCTTCCACTGCAAGCTGGGACAGGAGGAGCTGGGGGAGGGGCTTCAGCCTGCTGCTTGCCCCTCTCTCTGATCTCCTCTGGGAGGAGTGACTAACTTAGGTCTGACCAAGTTTGAGGCTAAAATCGGGCAAGGAAATGACCCGAGCATCCGGATGTTCCAGAAACTTCACTTTGAGCAGGTAAGGATGTCGTCGGCAGAGGGCAAGGCCTAGGTCTGTGCAGTGGGGCCTGATGGTGCTAGAACTTCTGGCTGTAACTTAGCAGGCCCTGTTTTCTCTGGCTCATGCAGGTGGCTGTGAGCAGTGTCTTCCAGGAGGTGACGCTCAGACTGACCATGAGCGAGCCTGAGCGGCAGTGGCTTCTGGAGCAGACCAGCCACGTGCAAGAGAAGCCCTACAGAGATGGGTCAGCAGGGCCCTGCTGACAGCAGGGGTGCCGCACATTCCAAAGACCAGAGCCCCGCAACAGGAGTAAACATACGGAGCTTTCAGTGCCAGAGAGCTCCTGGTCCTGCTCCAGGCTGAGAATCACCTTTTGGGCCCTTTAGACTCTGGCCAGGCTTGCCTTGGCCTCTCTTCACTGGCAATATGGCTGAGCGGACTCCAGGGCCTGTCCCTCCTCTCCCCTCCTGGCCAAACCCAGATCAGACTCAGAACCTGGAATGGATGGCAGGAATCCACAGGACAGGTCAGGGTGGAGGTGGGAGCCAGAGGTGCAGGGGCACCACGGAGAACTGACGGGAGTGAACATGCCTTTCCCCATAAAGGCCGGGGGCATCATCCTGTGGCCACTGTCCTGGCTGGGAGTAAAGCACACTTCAATCAGGTCAGTGGCCAAGTTAGAGTGTCTGGTGCTGATAGAGTGTCCAGCCTGCTCTGGAAGCTCGGCCAGCTTCCGTTTCCTCATTCAGCCTGTGTGGAGAACTACCAGGAGGCCCATCTTAGCATCTGGTCCTCATTTGTCCTGCAGAAGCAGGCTGGTGTGACTCTGGAAAGACAGGTAGCTTAGAGAGGGAGTGAGTGGCCAGCCCCTCGACCTAGTGTTCTTGTTCTTTTTACTCTTCAGAGCCAAATTGTTCTTTTTACTCTTCAGAGCCAAATAGTCTTGCAGAGGAGTAAGTTAGTTTTGGATACAGCTTCTTGTGGCTGGAGAACATCCTTCTGTTGAAGGTTGGGTCCTCCTGTGCAGTTGCCAGGGCTTCAGGAGAAGTGGAGGCCACTCAGTGGTACCCTCCTGAAGAGGAGGGCTTTAGGCTGCTCTGCTGTCTGTCCCTCCTGCTCTCCCATGCTCTGCTTCTGGGAGCAGCTGCCCCTGACCAGGCCATGAGGGGGCAGTGGAGGCCCAGGTTTAGGATGGCCTGGCTGCCTGGCAACAGCTGCTTACAAGGTAGAGCTGGGCCTCAGGGTGGGGGGGGACACTCTTTGATTTCTGACTGTTCCCCGTGCCCCGTCATAATCCAGGGTGGCAGTCAAGAAAGGCTGGGCATGTTTTCAAAACACAGCATCGAAGAATGCTTGTAGGGCATTTTCAAGCCGGAGAAAACAGTCCCAAGTAAGGTGACTTGCTCAAGGCCTTTCAGCCCCCTCAATCTCGGCACCTCACAGCCGACCATCCCTGTGGGAAATGGTAGCTCTAAAACATGCTTGAATCTAAAAGCAAAACTTCACTTGCTATGGCTGTTTGTGCTGTGCTCCAGTCTCTCCGCGATAGGAGTTCCCTCTGAGCCACGTGTCTTCGGCTTAGACTCAAAGTTCCCCTAGGGCTTCCCCAGCAGGTGAGGTAGGGAGGGGCCACTCCACAGCCCTGTGGTGCAATCAGGACTGCTTGACCTGTGCAGGGTGGGGAGGGGTCCAGGGGTCATAGGGTTGAGGTGGGGGTAGGATGGAGGGCAGGCCAGGCCCAGCTGAGCAGGGCGTGGGCAATGGGTGCTATGATTAGGATTTTGGTTGGTCCCTCTTAACTCTAGTGGAATCCAAACCCTAACAAGGAGATGGCCAGAGTCCCTGATTCTCTTATCTTCCTTCTTCACTTGTTCCCTTCAAGGCAGGAACCTGGTTCTAAGTGGTCTCCTGTGGGTCGGTGGAGAGTAAGTAGCCTGGGGCCAGCTTCCCTCCCTTCTGAGCACTTGTCCTGGAACTTCCTGGCTCTGCAGGCCACCCTGGCAGACCTTTAGGCTGTGGCCTCTGGTGCCAGAGGTGTAAGGGACCTGGGTCTTTGGAGAGGCAGGGCATTTTGCCTCTGGAAAGTCCCCTCCACCGCACCCTGCCACACAGCATGCATGTTCTGGGGCTCAGCGGACCTGTTTTCCCTAGTACTGAACAACTGCCCTCCAATCAGGTCAGTGGCCAGATAAGATAGAGTATCTGGTGCTAGCTCAGCCTGCTCCGGGGACTGCTGCAGCCCACTGGCGGCTGGCAGAAAGTGTAAGCGTAAAGCTGAGCCCTTGCGTTCCAAATCAAGCTGTCTGTCTGTCCTAGGATTCACACTTTCAGCGCTCCAAGAGTTACAGGAACCCCTGAGCCCTCTGAGCACTTAGGTCTCAGCTCCCACTTTCTCCAATAACTGTCCCCATCGCATAAGGGGCCCACGGCCAGCCCCACACATGTGGGTACACACACCAAGCGAAGCACAGGAAGCTGGGTGGGTCCTGCTCCTCCCACAGGACTGTGTGCAGCTGCAGATTCCAGGCCCTCTGGTTAAAGTGACCAGGGCTTAGGGTCACAGGAAGCCCTACATGGTCCTCCTTCCAGCCATACCCTCCCCTCCAAGCCAAAGGCTACTCTAAAAGGGGTCCAAGGCCAGAGAACAAAGCTCTGAAAGAAAACACAGAGGCTGAAGTTGTTTGGAGAAACCGGTTGAATTTCTGAAGGAGTTTCCTTAGAATAGTGGTGCCTGGCTTGGG
>NW_007730863.1:38927-54906 GCF_000696425.1 Galeopterus variegatus | reverse complement strand
GGGGGGGGGGGGGCCCCCCCCCCCCCCCCCCCGAGCTGCCCAGGCCTCTGAGGGTGGGAGCAGAAACAAAAGCTTAAGGCTGAGGCTGTTGCTATGCCCTGGAATGCAACAACTAGGAAAATCACATTAATCAAGGAAACAAAAATCCCTCTAAACTCTGCCATACTGCACTCTTAAAAAAAAAAGGAACAAAAATAAGATGCTTAAGCCACTGCTCTCAAAATGACATGCCCATGTCCACCGCAAGCTGTAGTTGCTGCAATGAGTTCCTTGGTCAGCTATGGACCCAATCATCACATGAGGTGTTGTCAGGGAAGGTGACCTCTCGCCTGACCCTGTGATCCTTGCTTGATGCAGATTCCATGATGTCCCACGCAGGGTGGTAAGGGGACACCTGGGAGCATGAAGCACTCAGTGACGAGAAGGGGGACAAAGTCTGCTTTCTGATTGGGGCAAGACAGAAGAACATTCACCTTCCCTAAGGTAAGGGAAGAACACAGTTCTCTAGAAAAATCAAATTTGTCAAGAAGGGAGATGCTGGTGCTGATTTGTACATCGATTCAGGGGTAACTGGGGAGGAGGGAAAGGGAGAGAGGTTGGGTGGGGAGGCTGGCTTGGCCCTTGCAGCCCCCTGGGTGGCTGGAGTGCTTAGAGGTTGCTGAAGAGTTCGTTTTTCTTGCTCCAGTCCATCTGTGGGGCCCGCTTGCTGCCACGCTTCTGGTGGGCCCTCTCTTTGGCCACAGCCAGGGAGATGTTGAAATCCAGGATGGGGTCGGAGGAGGAGGTAGACGACGGCGCTGTAGAGTCCTGTCTCTTGGGGCTGTCTTGGGAATTCAGCTGTAAAGAGGGGGAGACAAAGGCAGGAGTCAGTCCCTGGTGAGGCTCCCTGATCATCAGCCTCGGTGAGGTGGCTCCTTTGGGGCTGTGCCCAGGGAAGCCGGTCACAAGAACAGAATGCGGCTCAGCATGTGACCTCAAAGGCAGGCTGGTGTGCCAGGAACAAGCGGGGCCTGGGAATCGGCTTCCTGTAACCAGTCGCCACCCCCTGCCCGGCCGGCCCGGCCCACCTACCTCCTCACTGCTATCACTGGAGGTGGATCTCGCAAGGGCTGGCCTGGGGCTCTCCGAGGCTGCCTCAGACAGGGCTTCACCACTGTTCTCCTGGCACAAAGAGCAGAGGTGTGGTTGCTGGGGGACGGGGTGAGGAGGTCCTGATGAGGGAGGGAGCTCCCAGGAAGATGGCGGAGACCTCAGTCTGAGAAGTGCAGCTGGAGCCCTGGCCACCCACCCCCAATTCCCACTGCCTGAGCTGCCAGGGCTCCTCACTGGATTTACATTTTTACATTCCTGAAAGGATCAGAGGGAAGCCTGGTTCCACTACCCAGGCAGGAGGGGTGGGAGGGATGCAGATCATCTTGGAGTTAGCTGAATTGCTCCCACTCCTGGGTCTTCCCAGTGTGGCCTTCAGGCACTGACTCGCTTTTTGGGCTAGTGACCAAGGAGGGGCTTCTTTGCTTGGCATGGGGAACATGTGTGGTGCTCCTTGAACCTCCTGTGGCCCACCAGACTGTTTTCCTGGACTTGACCCTGGGAATCTTGAACCTTAATGCCAAAGCAGTCAAGCAGGGCCTGGAAGGAATAAGGTGAATGGGGAGTTCTAGACCCACAGATGGGGTGACAGAAGGTTCAGGTCCGGGTCCAGGGACCCTCTCTGCTGCTGGGGCTCCCTGGGGAAGGGAAACCTTAAGCAGACCCTACAGAGAAGCCCCCATTCCGTGGCCTGACTGATTTGGTCTGGCCCAGCATGGACGCTTTGGCTGGGGCGCCGGTTTGGCGCTTAGCCCCTTCCTGGGCTCCTCCATGGCTTCAGTTGGCGCCCAGCCCCGCCACCTCTTCCCCAGCCTCACTCCCTTTGCTGTTGCCCTGGGAGGAGGAGAGGAGGGGCTTTGTTCTTCCAACCCAGACTGGAAGTAGCAGGGGCCTGGCAGCGCACGGCCAGACACTGAAGCTCTGTTCTTGGGGGGAAGAATGGCCTCTTCTGTACGGTGGGGAGTTGGAGGCGGGGGCTTGTCACCCAAGATGGCAGGCCGCAGAGGGGCCCAGCCAGGCCTCTCCCTCCTCACAGCCCTGGCCCTAGGCAGGGGCTGAGGGGTACACTGGCAGTTCTATAGCTTGGAGCTCAAGAAGGAGCTGGAACTGGAGCCCCTGAGATTTCAGCCTGAGCTAGATGGCTGTCCTCCCAGTCATGCCACCCTCTGACCCATCTCCTGCACTGCCAGGGTTGACAGCCAGAGGAGCTGGGGGTCTGCCCTTACCTTCTGTATCTCCCCATTGGTGAAGGGCTCAGGCAAGGGACCTAGGTGAAGGACAAGCAGAGGTGAGTCCAGAGGCTTTGGGGAGAAGATGGAGAGGAGCAGAGAGCTGTTGGGTTTGGACCAATAGTTAGATCTCATTCCCTAGGTCAGTGTTTAAAACTTTTCTGACTGCAACCCAGTCTAAGTACATTTGCCATTTCCATGACCGAGCTCACACAAACATTGTGTGTATAGCAAAAGTTTTGCAAAACAATACCTGGACTCTTACTACAGTGCAGTGCTCTTTGATGTTTTCTATTTAATTTCAATTAAAAAAAATGTGCTGGTCTTTACTTACTAAATTTATCTCATGAACCACTAAGGGGTCATAAGCTGTTTGAAAAACGCGTTGTCCTGGATGAGGTTGAAATTCCAGGCTGGCTGCCTAATTCCTACCTGGAATCTCCTACTTAGGAAGCTTGTGAAAAATACACATCCCTGGGCTTGTCTGGTGGTAATGGGTTATCAGAATTTATTAACATCAGTGTCACTAAAGTTCGTATACAACCCCCCACTGCTAAATTTGACTGGCTTTAAAAAAGTAGATTCCTAGGCTTTGGCACTAGAGATTCTGATTCAGTGGGTCTGGGGTAGGCCTAGGAATCAACATTTTTCCAATGTTTCACAGGTGATTGTGATATGACGCCAGAACTGGAGCCATACCCAGATTATGGTTAGTACCTGCCTCAGCTGAAAAAGAAAATAATCCCAACTCCTCCTACCTGTCAATCTGAAAGTGAGGGGGACAAGAAGGCTTGAGGATGTCATGGATGTCCCCGCCCCCAACCAGTTGGTGACAGGAGAGGTCACCCTCACTGAGCTCCCTCAGGGTACAGGACCCACAGGGCTTCATGGGAAGGCTGTTCACCTGTGGGGACTGGTCAACCTGGGTGAGTTTCTTCTGAACTCAGCTTAAAATTCACGTTTCTTTTATCTTGTTCTTGGTCCAGGGCATAGACGGCCATACCTAACTCTCTCCTTTCCCTCCCTTTTGACACCCACCATCTTCCTACAGCCAGGCAGGGGACTGCTGGGACATAGGGACACTCACTTCCCCTCTCCTCCCAAGCCAGCCCCTTCCCCATTAGCTCCAAGCTGTTTCAGTGTGGTTGAGGTAAAGCCCTGTCAGCCACTGAGAGGGGGACAGAGGTGGGGAGAGGGTGCTATCCTGGAGACCCAGGAGGGGCCTGGGAGAAGACTGCCCCCAGGCCTCTCCCACTGCACGTCCTCTGGCCAGAGGCGCAATCCCCACGTACTCAGGGCTCTGCCCCCCAGCCAGAGGCACAAGAGTAGGAATGTGAGAGGGCTGATTATTGGGTGGAGGGGTGGGGGAGGATGCTGGAGGAGGCAGGGGGAGGTATCTGAGGAGCTGAGTAGAATCCAGATTTCATCTGTGTCCTCCCCTGCTAGGTCCCCAACAGCAAGGCTGGGGCTTCTCTGGGCCTCAGTCTTCCCCACACTGAGGAAGGGGACTTTCTGAGTTATCTAGTTTCCATGAACTTGAGAGACAAGGGTGAGATGGTACCCCACCTCCCATGCTGAGTCTCTTGGAGACTTCTAGGAGCCATCCCCTCTTCTAGGAGCTCCCAGGACTCTGGATTGGGCCAGACAGGGATAGGGCCTTCTTGACAGGCCCCTCCAGCTGGGGATCTGAGTCATGTGGACCCCCTCCTACAAATATGACCCTGACACCTCGGGGAGGCCCCACCCACTGCAAAGTCCAAGGAGGTTACACCCTCAGCATGACCCACTGAGCACCCCCAGGTGTCATCCTCCCAGGGAGAAAGTCCAGGCCAAGAAGCAGAGCGCTGCTTAACCCCTCCCTGCCCTGAGGTAGCAGCCATACCCCATTTGGCTTGGGCAGGGGGAGGTGCCAGGCTTGGCAGGGTGAAGGTGGGGGGTGGGGAGAGCAGGGGCCCAGGGACTGAAGGGGGACCCACTGCTCTCTAGAGCCAGCAAGCCCGAGTTTCCAAGACAACCTAAGAGAAGGGAGGGAGGAGGAACTGGGCCCCTGTCATTGGACTCTGATCTGACCATGCAAAGGCTGGAGGTTTCCCCAGAGTTAACCCTTTCCTTGCCATCGGCACTGACCTAAGAACTTGCTGATGGTGGAGGGGTTGGGGGCTCAGGCCTCCGTTGGGTGCTGTAGCTTCTGCCTGGAACCAGCAGCTCTGTCCCACCTCTCTCACCATCCCTCATACCAGGTTACCCCTGTCACATGCCATCCCCAGAAACCCACTGCCAATCCTTGCTTCCTCTCCCCTCACCCACACCTCTGGGCCTCCCCTGAAGAGGGAGGGAGTGTCCCAGCCAGGAAACTGCCCCCCTCCCCCATCATCTGTGATACAGCAACATCCTGAGCACTGGCCAACATCCTTGACCTGGGTACCTCCAGCCCCAGGGCAATCAGCTGTCCACCCAGCTCACCATTCAGGTGCTCATGAGACGGGATCACTTTACACTTCTTGAAGAACTCGTCGGTTTCCTTGTCTACCACCAGCAGTTTGGTCTCATCCCCACCAGCCCTGATGGCGGACACCACGTCCCCATGCTGCTTGCCCTCCATGCAGACTCCGTTCACCTGTGGGGTGGGGTGCACAGGTCTCAGTTCTGGGAAGGGCAGGCAGAGGAGGGAGGTCCAAGTCTGTTCTTGGCCAGCTGGAAATCTGGGGATATTGAGCCCTCCTTGTCTGTAGAGTCCTGAACTAGGCCAGGGGTCCTCCCACCCACTTGAAAGTCAGCTGGAGAGGCAGGACACGTGGGAAAAGCCAAAGAAAATATCCAGAGGAGACTAAACAAACACAGCTGTGAGACGGATGGGAGAGATCTGGGAGGGCTGGGTTGGGCCCGGGCCCTTCTATGTACTTGCCATCCGACTTCCCTCTCTGGGCCTTGGTTTTTTCATGTGTAAAATGAGAAGTCTTGGGAGAGCTGATCTCCAGCTCTAAGGTTCTAGGACTCTGTGATTCTGGGACCTGCCCAAGTATTTGGTTTACATTTCCTCACGAGAGCACAGAATGAAGGTCTAAAAGCCTAACTCAGGAGAAGGGGTTTATCACCCCTCTACCCCCACATGGAGTCCTCAGGCAGCAGCAAAGCTCGGGTGGCCCCAGGCATCCACCCAGATGGAGGGTGAATCACAGGCTGCTGAATGTGTCTGCTCAGTGAAGGAGAGACTGGGGTAGGAAAGGGGTCAGTCGGTCTGTCCATCTGTCCACCTGCCACTCCCCCCTCCTCCCCCCTCCCTCCTAGCCATCCGGCATCTCTGGGTTAGAAAGTGTAACAGCTGCCTGAGAAGCTGCTGATTTGCAGGGAGTGAGCTGGGAAGGAAAAGCATGGAAAGAGTTTGGGGAAGGCGGCAAGCAGCATCACCTCCACAATGCGGTCCTGGGCCTGGAGCCCCGAAGCTTCAGCCGGCGAGTCTGGGTCCACTGCCCGGATGAACTGGCCTGGCTTGGACTTGTCACTGTGCAGGTTGAAGCCATAGCCATTGGCGCCCTTCTTCATGGCACAGAGTCGAGGCCGAAGCTCACGCTGTGGGGATAAAGGAAGGTCCACGACCATTCCACAAGGTCCCAGGTCTGGCCTCCCCTGCCCTCTGCCTGACCCTGCCTCCCCCACCAGGGAAGGTTTGGAATAATGCAAATTTGCTTAGCTCCTACACAGCAATGCATGAGAATTCTGGCCCAGAACTCAGAAGACCTGTGTGGACACCCAGCATTGCAGCAAACTGCCTAGGTGACCCTGGGTAGGACAATGCCCCTGTCTGAGCCTTGGCTTCCTATTCTAGAAAGTGAGGGGTAGGATGAGGTTAGCTCTTAAGTCCCGTCCTCTTGATGTTCTAAGGTTAACCATATGTTAATTCGATTGATACTTTATCCCTCCCCATCAATAGCTTGGTCTGGCCCTCCTGGAGGGCGTGTGACACCCGTCAGCCTGGCTGGGTTACCTGGGCCATGTGACTGGGGACCCCAGACCCTTTGTTATCTGCAGCAGGGGAGGCAGGGGCTGATGTTTACTGAAAGCTGGTCAGTGTGTTTACAGTAAAGACTTTCTTCACCCACCTGGGCTCCCCACCAAGCCAAATAGCCTAGCCAAAAGAGAGCTGGAAGGAGCCAGATAACTAGAAATCTGGTGGGTGGCACAGCAAGGGGTCCTGGACAGGACAGGGCCATCCTTAGGAGCTCCAGATCCAGCCAAGGGTAAAGGTGGCAACAGAACCCCAGAGAATCTGTTGATCCCCAAGGAGCCTGAATGGGGAGGGGGCTGTGAACAGCAGGGCTGGGCACACGGTGGATGTGGCCAGAAGAGTGTGGCCCATTAAAGTGGCACATGCAGATTTCTTTTGAGCACTCAACCCTCAGCTGAAAACGGTTTTCAACATCCTTGGTCCAACTCAAACAGCTCCAGTTAGAAGCTGCAGCCCTAAGACACACAGCATGATGGAGGGAATACAAGGGTCCATCTCCCTCTCCCCGCAGGGCTGGAGCAGGGCCCTGGCTGCTGTCCAGCTTGCCAGTCCTGGGTTATCACCGAGCACATCAGGTAATGAGCAGTGGACAGTCAAGGCCCGAGCCGGGTTCCAGCTGCCCGGCTTACTAGCTGTGTGACCTGAGGCAAGTCATTTCCTTCTCAGAGCCTCAGGTTCCTTATTTACATCCATTCTTACTGGCCACCTGCCTCCTAGCGTTTGTGTGAGGCCTGTGAGATAATTAACACAAGTGGAGATACTTCATAACTATAAAATCCCTGCATGTACCTAGACTCCACTATTACCACTAATACTAATAAGCAATTATATTGAGCTGAGAAGTGAGATTCTTGCGGGGAGGGTGGGGTGCCAGGTTGCTCTGTAACCCAGATCCCCAACTGGGAGTGGAGAAGGTGAGGGAGGGGTGGGAAGGAGTGAAGAAGAGGGCTTAAGGGCCTCTTGCCCCAACTTGCCAGCGGGAGGCAGCTGCCATCTACGGAGACTCAGTCCCCACCCTTTGCTCCGTCGGGGGTGGTTGGAGGGTGACTTTCCCTTCCTTGAAATGCTTGGGCAGGTCTTTCTTGCCTATGTTTCAAGATGTTGGTGGAGGGTGTGGGGAGGCCAAGATGGCAAGGAGGGGTCACAGTTGGGCCTTGCCCTAGCTGCCACCTACCCAAATCTGGGCTAGAGGCCCCTTGGCTATTCTCTCCTTCTCCTTCACCAGGGTCAAGGGTAGGGGCTCCTCACCCCCAACAACAACAAAGATAATTAAGTGAGCAGTAAAAAAGTGGGAGGCACACAGAGGGACCCTCTCCCTGGGGCTGCTTGGGAAGCCAGAAGCCAGGGCAAGCGAAGCATCCTCTTCTCCTAGGTTCTCGTCACGCCATCCCATTCATCACTGCAGGGCCTGTTCCTAACTCACCCCGCCGGTATCTGCCCACCACCCACCCTCCCACAGCCCTGCTGCCCCGGCAGCCCTCCAGGATCCAGTTCCGGGAGTGAGGCTCGGGAGTGAGGCTCTTCTCGCCAGGAGCTAATCCCTCCACAAAACTCCCCACCGAGCCCTCCCCCAGGGCCACATACGTGAGTGAGCAGGAACAGGTCTGACCAGTTGCCACCACCAGGACAGGCTCAGCTTTCTGCCTCAGCTAGACTGAGCTCCACAACCTGGCCCTGCACCCTGAAAAGGTGGGGAGGGCAGACAGGGGGCAGCTCTAACGCTCTGCACCTCTCCACCGCCCTGCATGGTCCTTTCACTCCAAAGAACCTTCCCATAGCAACCTGGCTGGGGCTCATCAGCTCTACTTTTGAGATGGGGAAACTGAGGCTCAGAGATGTTAGGCTCACTGCCTGAAATCACACAGCCAGAACTCTAACCCAGGTCTCTGACTTGGAACCCTTGCTCCTTCCACCACACTGTGAGCTGGTCCTTAAGGATCAAGTCCAGCCAGAGGCCCGAGCAGGAGTCTGGCAGTGAAGGGCGGGCATGCGGCTCATCTCCTGGGAGGCAGCCGGGTGCTGATGAAACCACAGCCTTCCTTCCGGCTCCTTAGGGCCTCCTGCAGCCAGAGCAGAGGGATACAGTTTGGTGTGGCTGTGCTGGCTGTCCTCCAGATGCCCACTTCTGGCCCAGGTCTCTGTGCTGTGGGCTTCCCTTATGAATCCTCAGCAAGTTTCACCCCAGTACCTCTCGCCTAGTGACTATGTCATCAAAGGTCAGGGAGCCTTGCTTGCCTCTGCCAAAACCAAGCCCTGAGGATCATGAGGAAATGGGGGACCCAGCCTGAGGGGTTCAGGCTCCCTTCCCCCTGCACCGGGACCACTCTATTACTCTCTGGTTGACTTTTTTTGGCTTCAGGACCCTGGCTGGACTGGAGGACGGGAAGCTCCTCCCCACAGCATTCGGATGTCTACAGAGCTCTATCTATCTGGCTAGCTCCTTCTTTCACATGGGGAGGGGAGGGAGCTTCCACTCTTGCAGGGAGACTCTTGCTTCTCTTCACCCTTCCCCCAGTAGGAGCCACTCAGCTGTCTCCAGGAGGTGTCACTGCCAGCTGCTGAGTCAGCACATCAAGCAGGCCCATCCCAGCCAGGTAGAGGCTTGTGCCAGCAGGAGGATTCTCCTGGTGGTAGCCCCTGTGGGGATCTGTGGGGCCTGGCCTGTGGTCACCAGGCCAAGCACTGAGAATAGCTGGGGAAGGGTGAGGCACATGGCTGGAGCTCAGCCACCATTGCTGCTGGGCCCTCAAACCCACTCCAGCTGCAGCAGGGCTTGGGTTCTGCCTCTGGGGAAAGGGGGTAAATGGGGGCGAAGTCCAGAACATCTTGGGCTGGGTGTATGGCCTTCAGGAACTCAGGAGGGGCTTCATGCCATGATGCCAGCTCCAGAGGGGTCCAGAGTAGAGGTGGGGTTCAAGGGGAACATGGCCCTAAAGTTTGTTCGGCACCTCCCAATAAATTCTGAAGGACAAGGTGGGACTCCCAGTGACAACAGCCTGTAACTAAAAATCAGGATCTGCTCAGAGAGGAGACTGGCAGAGACCATATGCGAGAGGAGGGAACATGAGGCAGTGGCAGCTGATGGGCAGTGCAGCTGCGCTGGGGAGGCTCGGGGCTGGATGGGCCTGACACTCAACTTTCAGACAACAATGACGGCTTTCCAGAAAAGACTCTGCCAGGAGAGCTGTCTCCAGACCCCTCTCCCACCCTCAGGTTCCCAGGCCGCTCTTCATGGTCCTCTCCCCCAAGGAGCCCAGCCCCACCCCAAGTGGCCACCCCATCACTTCCACCCACACATAGCCCAGGGAGCGGATGGCGGGCACGGAATTCAATAGGCACCACCAGCAGCCACCTGGAAAGCTGGAGAAAGTTGATACCCTAATCCTGGTGACTGTCTCTGGGGAGCAGGCCCAGGGCCGCTCCCTGTTCCTCCTTGGGGGAGGGCTGCTGGGGGCCAACGCCCCATTGAGCCCAGCCCCTCTCTGGCTGATGCCATGGTGATGGGCCCTATAGGAATAGCCATGCTGCTTCCCCAGCTTCCTGCAGGCCAGCCAGTTCTGTGCCCCAAAGGAGATGGGCTAAAGGAGCAGGAAGACCACCAGGGTGGCTGGGAGAAAAACAGAGGTGGTTCCCACCTCCCAAGACTGTCCTTCCTCCACCAGCCCAGCTCAGCCCCAGCCCAGGGCTCTTGTTTATGCAAATAAGAACAATGTTCTGCTGCCCAATACGGGGCAGTCATCCCTCACAACAGGATGGAAGGGATGGGGGGCATGGAGAAGGAACTCTGACAGTTCTGGTGGGGCTGGGGTAGGGACTATGTTGGCCATGGCTGCTCTTTGAGGTAACTCGGTTTGTTCCATGGATTCTGGGGATACAGGCTTGCACCTGGTGCTGGCTCTTCAAAGAAGCCAGGATAGAGAGAGCTGGCCTTGCCTGGGTGTGCTGTGTGATGGGGCAGCATGAGGGCACTGTCCTTTGGGCAGGCTGGGAAATGACCAGGCTCCGAGTACTGGGCCAAGGATCCTATCTCACCCTAGGCTTGGCTGCCACTGACCCCGTGTACCCCATGGCCCCGATGTCATCTCATTTTACCCTACAGGATCCCCTCCTCCTGCATCCCCCAGGTCTGTGCAAGCTGAGGAATGTTGGACACCTCCATTGCAAAAAAGGATGCTACTCCTAGCCTTTGATCTTGTACTACCTATTTCTCAGCAGGAAGTTCCTTTCCGGGAGCCCAGCAGGGTGGGAACCAGGAGGGAGACATAAACTAAAGTGGGGGCTTCTCCTCTGACACCCCTAGGACTGGGAGGCCCTGGGCCAGGTTCTCCCTTTGGCTAGTAGTCTCTCCTCCCAGTGCCAGCCAGAGAGACCCAGAGGGGGGCAGAGTTTGGCTCAGGTCCCCCAGGGTTGGGCAAGCCTGGGACGGAGCAGGCTGGTACCTGGGCTGCTGCCTGGCTGGCCTCCATCCAGGGTCGGCACTCCACCAGCATTCCTCCTCATCCCTCACCCTCCTCCCGGAAGTCTCTGGATTTAACTCTATGGGCTGTCCCAAGAGGCTATGTAAGGACCTTCCAGGAACTTGTGAAATTGGGGCTCGCCACTAAAGTAACAAATAGCACCTACTGTTTCCTGACCACTTACCCGCGCCAGGCATTGTGCTAAGGGCTTTATGTGCACTCACGTTTTCTTGTTAAAAATCCAATTATAACCCTGCAAATAAGGTATCATTGCCTGCATTTCACAGATAAGGAAACCCAGGTTCAAAAGGGTGGAGCCAATTGCTCACATACATACAGCTGACAGGTGGAGAAGATGAGATTTGATGAAGATCTAGAGCAGCACCGTCCAACAGAAATATAATGCCAACCATGTGTGAAATTGAGAATTTTCTAGTGGCCACATTAAAAAGTAAAAAGAAATAAGAGAAATTAATGGCAGTTGTCCTACCCCGAGGGGAAGAAAGGCTTTAGTCAACAGTCAAGGCCAGACTCCGGGGGGCTCTTTGTACTACTGAAGAGAGCCCCAGAGCCAGCAGGATGGGGTGTGTGGGGAGTGAGAGTGGGGTCAGAGACCTGGTTACCAGACTCACAGCACAGCCCAACCCATCTACTGAGAAGGGGTGGGAACAGGATCCTGCCTCATGGGGGCTGAGGTACTGGAAGGGTACCCTGCTGGGCACAGGAGCTCCTGGAAGCCCTGGACCCTTGCAGGAAGCTGGTTAAAGCAGCCTGAATTTACACGACTGTGATGGCCCTGGTGTGGCCCAGAATATGATGGGCAGAGATGCTTACTCAGCTGAAGTCAGGCCCTCAAGCACAACCCAACCGTGGGGCTGCAAGGATGTGTAGACACTACAGTCAGAGAGCTGGGTCCCTGCTCTATGGCCAGGGCTCACGGGCTGAGAGTCCTGGGGCTGGCCACCTTAACTGATGGAGCCTCAGTCTCCACCGGTAGAGAAGAGACCAGTACCTGCGTCACGCGACAGTCATGCGGATTACATGAAATAGACATGTTTGGTACTTAGACACAAATTGTGCCAGACACAAATAATAGCTATCCTGCACTGAACACTTACTATCAACTTACAAAATGCAGAAAACACCTAATCTTCAGGCCTATTGTGGAGGAAATCAATGAAATGCCTGTCTATATCTTTATGACACAGGATGGGCAACTAGTAGGCACACTACAAATCTGAGTTTCTTTCCCAGGGCCACCTGACTGAGAGCAGCAGAGGCAGAGGAACACCTGTTACTGGGGTCTGGAGCTCTGGTTTCTCTCTGTAAAGGGGCCTGCAGTGCCGACAAGACCTTGGCTGAGTTTTCCTTTTTCCCTTAATTCCTAAGTACTTCCCTACTTTCCCAGGGACCCCTGGGATAGAACGTCTGGGGAAGGGGAGGAGGGCCCTCATCTACATGGGGTTCCTTGAAGCCCCTTTCCACCTTTAAGAGAATCATCTCCAGAATTAATTAACAGGCACCTGAAGGTAAGAACCAGGGGCTACACTGTTTCGCCAGTGGAGAAAGATATCCCAGTATATGACTTAATAGCAATAACCAATACACAAACTGTCACCTCCCCTATCCATTTCAATTCTGAACATCCAGCAGCTCAAGCCCTGTTCTGTCCTACCAAAGCTCCATCTTATGGCCTGCCTGCCCTGGGAAAGAGGGTGGTAGCCTGCAAGTTAATTGAGCCCACCCTCCCACCTGCCTACCTGGGGTGCCTGTACTGTCCCTGCCTCTGGGATCAAGGTCAGGGCTGGCAGGAACCCACCTGTAGTTGGTTGAATTATGTCCCCCCAAAACTCCTTTAAGTTTGAATTGTGTCTCTCAAGTTTTATGTATCGGAAACTTGGCCCCCACTATGACTGTTAAGAGGGTGGAGAAAACCTATTATGGTAATTGAACGGTGGAGCCTTAAAGAGGCTCTTAGACTGCAGGACCATACTGTAGTGAATGGATTAAAAACGGTGGTCAGGGGCGTGGCTCTGAGAGCTTTAAAAGAAGAGAGAAGACTGTCTTTCTGCTTCCACCATGTGAGACCCCTGGGTCACTGTCGCCACCACCAGAAAGACCTTGGACTTCCCAGCCTCAGAAACTGTAAGCAATAAATTTCATTTTTTTTTTTATAAATTACCCAGTTCCATGTATTTTGTTATAAGTAACAGAAAGAGACTAATACACCATCCCAAGCTGGGCACTTTCATACACACACCTATCAACTCACCAGATTTTCCCAACAACCTGCGTGTGGGTCCCGGTATCCCCATTCACAGAAGTGGAAGCTGAGGCAGGCAGGGAACGATGAACTACTAGGGTCCCAGAGCCAGCAAGTGGCAAAGCTGGGATTCAAGCACTGATCTGGCTGACCCCACAGCCCAGACTTCAGGTTTTCTAGTCTTAAAATGGAAGCTGCTAGCAGGCAAGAAAGAGGAGTGGGTAGGTTCCATCTGGAATTCCAATCTCTGGGTGTGCTGGAAGCACAAACAAGCTCAGGTATGCTGCAATAGGATGAGTGAAGACAAAGGTCCCTCACAGCTGTTCTGTATTAATTAATAAAAAAAAAAAAAACCGTATCCTACCATGTGCCAAGCACAGCTCTGGGGATAGAAACACAAATTAGCCACAGCTGTTGCCTTTGGTGCTTACCATGCAGTGGAGGAGGTCACAAACAGGTAATTAAAATCGTTCATGTTCTGAGAGATAAAAGATGTAAGGACAAAGAACAGCAGGAAAGGAGGTGCTAATTGCCTAAGGGATCAAGGAAAGGCTCCACAGGAGGTTAGCTGTGGCAAGTGTGCCCAGTGAAGAAGGGCCCAGGATTCCCAGCCGGAGGAACATCAGGGTGTGTAGGCTCAGAGACGGAAAGAATTCGGACCCTCGGTGTGGTTTAGGGGTCAGGGGGCAGTGGTGAGAGCAGGCTGCCAGATGGTGAAGGGCTGAGGAACAACATAATAATTATTAAACAACAGTGCCCACTGATTGGGTACTTACTGAGTACCAGGCTTGGCCCCACTCGAGAGGCAGATCCAGTGCTAGCTGCTCATTGGTGGGTGTGCAAGAACCACTGTGAAATATTTATTAAGCACAACAACGGTGTTTACTGAGCACTTACTTAGTGCCAGGCATTGAGCCACCTGCTTTACATACACCCTGTGTAATCTCGACAACCCCATGGGGTGGCTGCCATCACCCCCAGCTTACACAAGAGGAAAGGGAGGCATAGAGAGGTGAAGTAACCTGGTTTAAGGCAGCCCAGCCAGCACAGCCTGGCTGGTTCAGGCCTGCCCAGCCATCATGGAGACCCAGGCCCAAGGGGTTAGGCCTCATCTTGTGACTGGGGGTGAATGGGGCGGGGGGAGGGACAGGGGCTTTAAGCAGGGGAGTGCCAGGGTGGGTGTTGCTGCTCCTCTCTCCCCATAGGTGGTTGTAGGGAAAGCCACCTCCATCCACCTCCTCAGGCCTGGACTGAGCAGTGTGGACGGCCGCGGCTACACAGCCTCCCTGCTACCCTGTATCATTCTTGACCCAACGAGATGCCACCCAGCCAACCACTCTCTGTGTGGCACTCTCCACTTACATGGTCTTCACTTATGAGGACTAAGGAAGACAACACAACAACCCCCACTTTGCAAATAAATTCAGGCTGAAACTAATGCACAAATCTCAATTTGACGCTTTATATAGGAAAGGGATGCCTTTTAGGGAAAAAACCCCAGCTCTTACAATGTTTATCAACATTTTTTGCAATAACTAGCTGGGTCACCTGCAGGCTCACCATAAAAAGTATGGGAATTTTCTACTAGAGGGACTTAACAGTGCTGACTGGCTATGAATAAGGTTGAAGGAGTGGGTTGCACAGAGCTGGGATTCAAATATCTGGACATAAAGGAGCTTAATTCAGCATCTAGTAGGGGCTCAAGTATTTCTCATTATTACTAAAATTCCAGAGAAGGCGGGCATCACATCACCCAATGCCCCCATTTTATAGATGGGAGAACCAAGGCTCAGAGGACTATGACTTATCTGGTGTCCCCAGGATTTGCTGGAGGTGGTTCTTCTCCTGTCTCTTGGCCTAATGAAGTACTCACAAGTGTCTGTGTCGCACCACCATCTGGGAGAATTCAATTCTGTGCTCACTCAGAAGACAGCCCAGAGAGCAGGAAGCCCAAGCCTGCCAACTTTTCACATGGCATTGGCGGGAGCGGGTATGCTATGCCAAACTTCCACGTTAGCCTCCCCCAGGTCCTCTGGCACCCTGAAGCATAACCAAAAGGGCAAAGGGAGGAGCCGAACATAACTGCAACTCGGGCGGGATTACCCGTGCTGGTGCCAAAGTCCAAAAAGAAAAAGGCAAATTGATGGACTCAGCACAAGCACGAAGTTCAAACTGCATTTCTGCCTGGGACCAGAGGTCGTGGGTTCTAACTTCCTGGTGGCAACCCCCTGCCAGGGATGCTCTGACCCCTTCCCAACCCCTCTCCAGATTGGCAGTGGCAGGAAGTAAGAGCCTGGTGGCCCTGGCATTCCCGGCACACAGCTCTGGCTGGACAGGGCTCCTGGTGACCTCACTTCCTTCACTTCCACCAAACCAGTTAGTCCTCCCGGGCTCCACCTTCTACATGAATGCTGGACTGTGTGCTTTTTCTCTGTCCAGGGAGGATACTCCTGGCCCCACAGGCACCACTGCTGCATACTGCCACCAGGTAGAGAGCTGGTGCATGCTGAAGGGGTCCTGGGAAGCCCAGGCCGTGCTCTCCAGTCTGTACCCTGAGGCCTCCCACTTCACTCTCTAGGGACGGGAGGCTCAGCACAACTTCTGTTTTGCCAGCTGCTGCTCCTGCAGCTGATCCAAACCGGGACTGTTTGGGGAAACACCAAACATGGGCAAAAAGCAAACAGCCTGCTTGCTGTCCGGGCACTGGAATGAGCAGTGAAATGCCAGGGCCAGGCCACCTGCCCACGGTGAGCCCTGCTGGCCGCTGCCCACCCCGTGCCACCCGGACCACTCACTCCCCTCCTCCCCCCAGCCATCTTCTCCTCCAAAGTCCTCCCTCCGGCTCCCTGATACAAGCTAGCGTTTACTCCTCACATTCCTGAGAATCATAAATCCTCCTGGATGGCTGAGCGCCCCCCCCCCCCCCCCCCCCCCC
>NW_007730863.1:20313-38841 GCF_000696425.1 Galeopterus variegatus | reverse complement strand
CCATCGCCCTGAGACGGTGGGGCTTCCTCTCTCTTAGAAGTCGCACTGGACTCCAGGAGGAGAAAGTCCAGCGGGGCTGAAGTTAATGATACACACACCAGCGGGCTGAGGGGGCGGGGGGAGGGTGGTAGGTGCGGAGAGGGCCTCCCAGCGCCGGGGCCTCGCGCAGAAAGGAGATTGTTACCGCCCCAGCTTTTCGAAGTCGGGGCCGTGCTCACTTTCTCACCAGCTTCAGTTATCACCCACAGGGGCCGCAGAGGAAGCTGGCACCTCTGGGGCAGAGGGGCCCTGCTCCCTGCCCAGCTGCGGGGCGGGATTGAGGGTTTCCAAGGAGCGGGAGCAGACACAGAACCGAGGAAAAGGGGCCTGGGCTCCCCTGTGCCGCCCTCCCGAAGGCCAAAGGTCAAGAGGTGCAGGCGGCAAAGGCGCTCAGGCTTCCAACCCGGCCTGGGAGGGGGATGGGGTCGCGAGGACGCAGCCCCAAGGCAGCCTAGGAACTGCCAGGGCGCCCGGTCGGCGGGCGGAAGCCGTCTCTCCCTCGCGGCTCGAGTTTCAGACAGACGACTGCGAACGCCTGGGTCTCTCCCGGATCCCCCCTCCCAGCCCGGGCCGACTTACCCGCTCGGGGTGGCTCTTCTCGGCCTCGCGTGGCTCATTTTGGTCGCCAACCCCCTGCGCCCCGACGGCGCCCGGCGGCTCGGCCTGCCCGGGTCCTAACTGGGCGCGCAGCAGCTCCTCCCGGGCCTGGCCGCCGAGCTTCTGCAGCTGCTCGTCCGCTTCGGGGTCGACCACCAGCAGGCGCACGGCGTTGAGCGCGGCTCGGATGCGGCTCACCACCTGCTGGTGGGTCTCCTTCTCCACGTTCTCGCCGTTCACCTCCACCAACCGGTCCCCGGCCAGCAGCCCCGCCTTCTCGGCCGGCGAGCCGGGCTCCACCAGCCGGATGTACTGGCCCGCCTTCCCCTTCTCCCCGTGCAGGTGGAAGCCGTAGCCGTTCGGACCCTTCTCCAGGCAGCAGAGCCGGGGCAGGGGCGCCCCGGCCGCCACGTCCGCGCTCATCTCGCCCTGCGGTGTCTCAGAGGAGCGACGCGGGGTCCGGGTACAGGACGGCCGGGCCCTGCGAACTGGGAGGCGGGGAGAGCGCGGCAGGGAATCCCGCGCCGCCGGACGGGCGGAGCGAGCAGGTGTCCCGGAGACGGCGGACGGCGGCGAACTGCGGGGAGCCCAAACCAAGAGCGGACCAATCCCCGCCCCGCGCGGCGTCTGAGCGCTCCAGAACGCGCCCCGACTTCTTACCCCGGGGGCGTGGCCGCGCCGAGGGTGTGGACCACCACGGACCAATCAGAATTCATAGGCGGAAGCGGGTGAACGACGCCGGCCAATGGGAACGCTCGGGGGCGGGGCCTGCTCTCGGCGAGGCGCCCCGCGGCGGGCGAAGAAAGGCTCAGGAAGTGGAAGTGTTTGTCACTAAGTGGCCGGAGTTGGCCGGAGGGCGGGGCTCGGGGCGCGCTCCCAGTCCTGGGCGGAGGGGCCCGCAGTCTCCGTCCTGGTTTCCCCTACCTGTGGCGGGGACCGAGGAGAGCCAGCCTTCGGGTAAAGGACCTGGGATACAGCTCGGATCGAGAGGGAGCTGCTGCTGCAGGGGAAACCGCTCCAGCGGCCTCAGGAATGAGGCGGAGGTCTTCCTCGCACCCAGGGGTTGTTTGAGTAACGGTATTTTTTCCGTTCGTGGAATCACTCTGCGCTGTCCCAGGACCCGCTTATAGGGGTGCAGGCTGTGATCTCTGCTGGGAAGGTGTTGAGGGCTCCGCAGAGAGCCCGAGGCTTCGCGGGGCAACGCACTCGGGATAGGCCGCCGAGGGCAATGGCATGGGTGCTGCTGGCATCAGCGTTTGGCTAGGGGGGTGGGGTGGGGAGAGGCAGAACAGAGTCCGGTAATCAACCTCTGGGTACACTCCACAGGGAAAGGAGCCCAGGCTTTTTTTCAATAGACAAAGAAAAACGATTGGGACTGTAAGATAAGCCTTCCAGCTCCCTCTTGCCAGATGAGAGGCTGGTCTCAGAGACTGGGGGAGGGGGGAGTTTGTTAAGGGTGAGGTGACCAGTTGGGGACATTGAATGATGAGGATCGATTTTGGCAGTAATGACAGTCTCCTCCCCCCCCGCCCCCCATGCAATAACAATCCCTTCAACATGATTCGACCTCCCAGGCCCACCTCAAATAAACCGGACAGGGTGTATTTTCCAAAATACTGCAATTTAATTCTGAAAAACACAAATGCTAGAGACCCAGAGCTGTCTATGTGGTTGGATCTCTTGCAACCTGCCATGAGCCCCAGAAGAGACTGGTAAGGTCAGGCTACTCCCTGCTGCACTTGGGAGAGGCCACGTAGAACTTCCTTATTGGGCCCAAGTTGGAGCTGCTGACTCTGTGCAGAAAGCAACATTTCTGCCTTGAAAGCATATGCAGTGGCCTCAGAAATGTGCAGTGCATACTTCTTTTTCACCCCCCTCCCCTGTTCCTGGCCTGCAGAGCTGGAGTAAAGGTGCCTGTAGGTCACGACCTGCCCCTCTGTATGTCTCTGTAGATCTCCTGCCCTCTTCCAACTGCTGGGCTCAGAGCTTTGGGAGACATGTGAACTTGGTCGCATATGAATTCCTAGTTGCCTCTCTCCCCACCCCAGACTTACCCTCAGTACCTTGTTTTTGTACACAGTGCATTGGTTTACTTAAGAATGGATGACCTCCCACTCCCTAACCTGACCCAGTAGGAGGAGAGCTAAAGCAGTTTTCGCCCTGTTGTCTGTCTGAGAAGTTAAAAAAAAAAAAAAAAAAGACAATGGCGGTAAGGGAGGAGGAGGCAGAGCTTGGAGCTTGGGTTTAGGGGGACACATGTCAGGTGAGGTTTGCTCAGTTCTGTCTCCCACCTGCTCCAGGAACCAGAGGATTCTCTTTATCTGGCTCTGATCCAATAGAGCTAAGCACTACAGCTACTTAAAGATGTAGTCTGTGAGGCTGCATACCGGCCAAAGGATTGGGACAAGAAGAAAAATCTTTTCCAAGTTCTGAACTTAGGTGTCTAGGGGCACAAACAGAAAGGTAGATAAGATAGGGATTCAGGAGGAAGAGGATGCCTTGGCATCTGAGGCCGAGAGAACAGAAAGCTGGAACCAATGTTTCCAGGTGTCCCAATGTGCTTGTGTGCAGGAAGAAAGGGGAACTTCTCTGGGAGGGAGGTTAGTAAGGCCAGAGGTAGCCAAACAGACCCTAGTCTCTGTTACTCCTCTCTCTCCCTCCCAGGGAGCTGGGCCCCCTCCAAATCTCCACATATCTTATCTTCCCTGAGGCTTTGGTCTGGTTCCCAGCACAAGGGCCCATCTTATTGGGGAAGATAAGCTCCTGGGGAGCTGGAGGAAGTGAAGGCTGGAGTCTGCTCAGCCTCTCTCCAGCTGAAGTGAGGGTGGCGATGGGGTCACTACCTACCCTTACACCCCAGAAATGCATCAGTATCCCCTGGTGCCAAGCTGCAGCAATACCATCCTTGTCATGACTAGGAGGAAGGCCCAATCCCCTAAATCCTAGTCCTGAGTCCTAGAAGGCAAAAGTGCTATCAGATCCCTACTTCCGTTTTCTTGGCACCGTGGTGCCTTTCTTTCGTATTAAATTATGTATCATTAAAATATAGGTATTTTGCCCTCCCCCAGGATGCAGGGAAGCTACATGAACTAGGGTAGGAGCTAGAGTACAGCTTCCTCGTAGGAAAGAGCTGTGCACTGGGTTCCCAAACTTTCTCCCCACTGGTTCAGGTGCTCAGAATAAACGAGGTCTGGGGGAGATGGCTGCATCCCCATGGGCCTCTGCAGCCTCTTCTCAACCTCTTGGGATTCACACAAAGGAACAGCAGCTGGGGCGCTTCTTCTGGGACTCCACATAGTCTCGGATCTGGAAGCTGGGCTGCTCAGTCTGCTGCCCAGCCCGGTATTTCAGTTCCCTGGAACAGGAAGAGACAACGGCTGGGACCTAAGAATGCATAATGCAGGTGGGCCCAGACCCTACTGGATTCCCAGATGGTGCCGCCCTGCCCTGCACGATTCCCTTCCCTGCTTAGCTCTCACTTGGCAATGGCCAGAAAGGCTAACTCCACGTTCATGCCCGTCTTGGCGCTGGTCTCCATGAAGGGAACACCATACTCCTGCCCGGGAGAAAGAGTCCTCAGGGCCAGCCTCTGGCTGTCCCCACCCTTTACCCTGCCCCACGGGCAGTCATTTACCTTGGCCAGTGTCTCTCCATCCTCGGAACGGATCACTCTTTCATTGCTCACATCCGCCTGTCAAGCCCATATGGGTCACTCTGGGGGAGGAAGCCTTGACCCCAGCAGGCCCATCTCTTGCCCCAGGAGCAGGCACTGCCTGCCCTCTGCTGGTGGCCCCAGGGACTGCGGGCAGGTGTGATTGACCTGGGACCAGGGTTTCTGCCTTGTTGAGGCTGTTACCCAGCTCCCAGCCCTGGAGTCTTACCCCTGGCTCCTGGAGGGGGATGATGCTCCTTAGCAAAGGATGTGGTGACCCAGCCTCACAGGAGTGACAGCAGTTGGGGTTAGCACTTTGCAGTCTTAGTCCCTGACCAGGGACCCTGTTCACTATGATCTAATGGGGCTGAGCAGCTGGGTAACCCTGGATCTTCAGGCAGCAGCTTGAGCTTTCCCTGGAGGGGGCCATTTCCAAAGTGTTAGAGGGAAGGTGAGATGGATAGGAGCTGCCAGATAGGTCTGATCCCCAGACTGGAGACTGGAGCGTCCTTTGCTGGCAGGACATCCAGAGAACTCTTCTTGGTTGGCTGTGGGGCTGGGAGAGGCTGATGCTGTGGCAGTGGGAGAGGAGATGTAGGATGGGCCGACCCTGCCAGGGGCCACTCACCTTATTGCCTAGCAGCATGATCACCACGTCTCTCTGGGCATACTCATGAATCTCAGTGAGCCAGGCCTGTGGGAGAGGGTGAGCTGAGCCAGGCCCGGGCTGAGACCAGGCCACTCTCCTCCTCCTCTGTCTCGCCCTTCCTTCTTCTGCCCTGTTTGTTATGATGCTCTGTGCATTCTCTCATCTGTATCTTTGTTCTGGCCTCTCCACTTATGGGTGGACTTCCTTAACTGTCCAACCCACAGTGGCCTTTCCCCCCAAAGTCCTGTGCAGTGCAACTCTCAGTTCTATGGAAGATAGAAGTGGAAAGGAGGCCTGGTACACAGATTGGTTGGTAATCACCAGTGATTTCCTACAGTGCCCTGTTGAGGATACTCAGGTCATATAAGGGCTCAGTGATCAAAAGTATTATGATTATTAGTGATGTCTGCCATGAGCATGGGGTTGGAAGTAGCAGTATGAATGCCATGCATTTTCCATCCTTTTTATATATGCCCTTTGAAGTTAGGTGGCACATGAAACCTATACAATGTTGTACACAAAGTCAGTGCCTGTGTTTATTGAATTACTGTCTCCACTCTGTCATGGTTTGGTTGTGAGGACATAGACACTGTGTCCGCTTGGTCACTTTCTTACAACCTGGGCTGGATGTATATGTAAATTTTTCTAGCTGGACTCTCCCCTGGGTCTCTGTGGGTAACTGTCCAGGGTGGAGCTGGGGCCATTCTGAGCACTTTAACATGAAACACACTCATGGTCACAGTCAGGGCTATGCAGGTGGCAGAGGGGCACAACAACCTGCTTGGCCTCCATGCCCATATGGCAGTCAAACACTGAGCAGCAGGTATGTCTTCTGAGTCACAGCTAGGTGTTTTTAGAAGGCAACCAGAGTGCATGCTCCACCCCTTCCCACAGAGCAGGAAGCGATTCCGGCCTGCACAAGCCCTGCCTTGGCTGCTTATGGGCAGGAGGGGAGGGAGCCAGGGGAGACCTACCCTGATGTTGTCGAAGGAAGATTTGTTGGTGATGTCATACAGCAGGAGCAAGGCTGGAGGAGAGAGAGAGAGACACAAGTGGACTTAGGCATCAGCACAAGTGCTACAGAGGGGTGGGGGGAAGGAGCTGGAGGGCACCAGGGCCTTACCCTGGGCATCTCGGTAATAAGCATGGGTGACGCTGCGGAACCGCTCCTGCCCTGCAGTGTCCCAGATCTAGGAAGGGATGGAGAAATAGTCAGAGGAGGCAGGGACTCCCAGGTGGAGGGGACCCAGGGTGATATGAGAGGTGTCTGTGGGAAGTGGGGCAGTTTCCTTCTTTAGGTTCTCATGGGCTCCTGAGCATCTGATGACCTCCTGGCCAGTGGTTCTCAAGCTCTTTCAGAGCTGTATCCTCTTCCCCAGTGCAGGGGTTGGAGGTGACCACCTACACTTGTCTGAGGGCATTTGAGTTGCCTTTGATAGAAGTGAGGGTGCCTGGGAACTGCTTTTCTGCAGATATCAAACAAACAAAAGCCGTTTCCTCTCGTGGGCCCCACAGGAAATTACCCCAGGCTGAGGGCAGGGCTCAGGCCTCCTGTGGTGCAGGGTGAGGAGGAGGGCAGCCTCCTCCTTCCTCCCGCCCCCACCCCAGGCTCTGGGCTCACCTGCAGCTTCACCCTCACACCATCCACAGCCACCACCTTGTTCTGAAAGAGAAAAGGGCAGAGGGTGGGGAGGGCAGGCGAGACTTGGCTCCGGAGCTCTGCTGACATCCTACCCAGGAGCAAACATCCTGCCCCTGTCCCTTGCAGCCCTAGAGGGGGCATAGTGAACCCAGAGATGTCTCTGGCCAGATCATCCCTTCAGGGAAGAGGTTACCCTGTCCCCAGACACCTCCCCTGTGGAGTCCTCTCTTCTGGGGACTCCATCTGCCTCTTCTCATAACACGACAGGGCAAGGGGAGCCTGAGAACCTTCCTGGCTCTCTCCAGGTCTCAGCAGGCAGCACAGGGCTGGGCGCTGGAGGCCCTGCCCCTTCCCCACTTCAGTCTCCATCTCCCGGAGCTCAGCCCCAGGACCATAACTGAGTCCATAGAGATGAGGCGCCCACCAGCATCCTGGGACTTCAGAGGCTAGGTCTGCAGGCTATCTTTCCTCTAGCTACCCACTAATTCTCACAATGAAGGGAGCTTCAGTTCTCTGCCCAGTTGGAGGGAGGCACCAAGTCTCTGCATGGCCCCACCTGCCAGGGCTAGACCCTTCTTCTCCTGGACCTTTTGGGTGTGTGGTGCTCAGCATCCCTGATGCAGATTTGTAAAGACAGAGTCATCAAGGTGAGAGGGAGGGGTCCTGGCAAGCTGCTCACTCCTGCTCCCTGCATGGCCAGCCCAGCTCTTAAACCTGGTGCAGTGCTGTGCTTCCCGGGACCTCCAGAAGGACTCACTAACCTTTGAGGCCTTGCTGAAGGGGGCCCAGCTCAGAGGGCAATGAGCTGGGGCTCTGAGGGCCAGGATACTCAGCTTACACTGTGTCTGCCCTGATCTGAGGCAGTCCCCCAGGAGGGGAGGAAAGGATGACTCAGAATTGTTTTTCTTATCTTATAGGTAGGCAAGGAGCCAACCCTGCCCAGACTCCTCTCCTCTGACCTGGCTACTTCTGCGGTCCCTAGGGAGCACCCCTCGACTCAGAATTGTTTTTCTTATCTTATAGGTAGGCAAGGAGCCAACCCTGCCCAGACTCCTCCCCTCTGACCTGGCTACTTCTGCGGTCCCTAGGGAGCACCCCTGTCCAGTGAGAATGTGGGGAGCAAACCAAGGCACAGAAAGAGGCAGGTCTCCTTCAAGGCCATGCAACATGATCCAGGACAGCCCCTTACTCATCTATCCAACCCTGTAGAGGAAGAGTGGAAGCTCTGGACCCTCTGAGCATCTCTTTCAGAGTGTCTGGTACCTGCTCACTCAAAGGAAGGCAGACCAGTGTCCACCACCGCCCCCACGTGCTTTGGTACAGGGCACCCCTGTAGAGGGAACAAGCACTAGCCAGCTGCCTTACAGCTCTCCCAGGTGGGGGGCCTGCATGTTGGCTAGTAACATCCTCCTGGAAGGAGGGGCTTCCCATTGCCGGGAGGACGGTGCAAGGCAGTGCCTGGAGAGGGTGGAAAGGGAAGGGGTAGGACCTGCGGGCGGCAGGGAGACCTAAAGCCTTTAGACTAGATGTCAGTCTCAGCTGACAACTTAGCTCAGAAAAGGACAGTCACCGCTAGTTGCTCCGCCTCCAGGGGGCGTCCTCTCTGGGTCTTCAGCAGTCCCTATTTCCTGGCAAGTCAAGCCTGTGCCCAGGAGGGATGTGCACTTAACCCTTGCCAAGAACCCCGGTTCTCAAGGGCTCCTGTTAGCCAGAATGGCAGAAAAAAATTGAGTTGGGGGTATGCCGAGTGGGGAGTCACTCGGTCCTTCCGATCTTCCTCGCCCTGCCCCGCCGAGCCAGCCCAGATCCCTAGAGGTTGTGATGGGCCAGGGGCTATGTCTTAACGCTCCGTTTCTCCCTCCCTCCCCTAGAAGACCCGGCTGCCTTGGGGAAGGGCTGAGTCCAACCCAGACGCAGCCAGAAAGGGGCTTGGGCCAGGGAAGGAGGGGGTCTCAAGACAAAGGATGCGTCCTTCTGAGCCGGCACGGGAGTCCCCAGCGCTGGGTGCGGCGCCCACCCACCTTGCCCGTGAGATCGTAGCTTGGACTGCAGGGCGGGGAGCGCTCGGGGGCCTCGCCATCCCGGGTGGCAGCGGCGCCTGGCGTGCCCGTCATGTCCCTAGACAAGAGGTGAGCTGGGGCGGGCCGGCTGGCTAGGGACAGCGCAGAGACGGCCCCGCCCCAGGCTCCACCCACTCCTTCCTCCCCTCCACCGACCCGGCCTGGACCCCGATAGGCTCCTCCCTCCGTCCTGCCACCACCCCACTCGACGGCACCCGCCCGGAGCGAGCTGCCCCGCCGGGGTGCGCAGGACCGCAGGGCTCGCGCTGGAGGAGTGGGCGGACTCCCTGAGCAACAGTGGCCGGGCTGCGTGCTCTAAGGGCATGGGCCAAATCCATCCCCAGGGCCGGTCCCCCAAGGTCGCCAGCCGCAGGGTTAAGTTCCCGCCGGGGGAGCGCGCCCTGGAGACCCAGCTTGCTGCGGAAGGTCTGGTCGCTTCGCGACCTGGGACCCTCGCCGGGGTTCCGGCTGCCGTTGCGCAGCGCGGCCAGCAGGAGGCGCCCGAACTCCTGACAGCTGGCGATCAACAAGTGGCCCGGGGGCGGGGAGGCTGCCGACGCCCCTGAGTCGGTGGCGCTGCGTTTGAGACGAGGCGTGCATTCTGCCGGTAGCGCCAAGGCAGTTTCGCTTTTGCTAATGCACCCCAGCCCGAACTCATCTGAGTATGGTTTTGTTTACCTGCCGATGTGCTACAAGCACATTTGCCCTGCAGTTTTGGGGGCCCCTGGTTGGTGCTAAGACTTTGACTCTATAGTATCCAGTAGCACTCATTTCCCTTTGACCTGCTGGGCTGTGCCCAGAACGTCCCACCGTGGGAGAACCTTTGCAGGTGGACTTCCCGGCACACCCCTCCCAATGTGAAGGCTCCTGAAGGCAGGGCCAACCTTATTCTCACAGGGCCCTCACCCTGGCACCGAGTAGGTGCCACATGAATCTCTGAAGTCGTGGATTATTTTGAGCAGAGTTGCCGGGACGTCCTAGGAACCTTGCAGCTCTTGGTGACAGAGGGTGGGGAGTGTGTCTGGGCTTGCCCATAGTAGGGTTCAGGGGCTCTGTGGCTTGGGCCAACAATTCGGTTACCCTCATCCCAACATTCTAAACAAGCACCTTCAGGTCACAAAGGAACAGGATGGGTGCATTACAAAGGGACTGTTTGAGGGTTGAGTGGGAGGGAGAAGGGAGGGCACCTGCACTCCTGAACCTAGGTGTGGTGGGTGAGGGGCAAGGGGCAGGCCTGGTTTATGGATGGCTGCAGGCCTTGTGGGGACCGACTCTGTGTACATCAGCCTCCAGCCCTGTAATTTGTGGCATCAGTTGGAGCTTTTTTCTGGCAGCTGGGAGAAGAGCTCAGAGCAGGGACAGAGGAGACCTCACGTAGAGCCAGGAGCTTGGACCACCTCTTCTGGAGGTGGGTGTGCCATAACCTCATCTGTGCATAGGGTGGGACTCAAACAGGGAACCATATATGGGAGAGTGGAAGCTGCCTGACACCCTACAGATATCTGTTGTAGGTTGCTATTTGGATGCCAGAGGCTCTTGCTGCAAATAGTGCCCCAGTCTTCAATGCCATGAGCTCCTGGGCTCCAGAGGCTTCACACAGGAATCCCGCTGGACTGAGGGTTTTCAGTGCAAGAAGGTAGTGGTTGAGGAGAAATGAGAGAGGGGAAATGACATGCCCCTGCTCGATGCCAGAGGCTCTTGCTGCAAATAGTGCCCCAGTCTTCAATGCCATGAGCTCCTGGGCTCTAGAGGCTTCACACAGGAATTCCGCTGGACTGAGGGTTTTCAGTGCAAGAAGGTAGTGGTTGAGGAGAAATGAGAGAGGGGAAATGACATGCCCCTGCTCGCCTTCCACCGCAGACCATGCTGTTATGGGCCAACTCATGCCCCCCAAAAGATACCCCAGTAACTCAGAATGTGACCTTATTTGGAAATGAGGTCATTGCAGCCATAATTAGCTAAGATGAGGTCATACTAGAATAGGGTGGGGCCTTAATCCAATATGACTGGTACCATAACAAGAGAAAAGACACACGGGGAGAAGGCAGCCATGTGAAGACAGAGGCAGAGACTGGAGAGATGTCTCTACAAGCCAAGGAACACCAAGGATGGCTGCAGCCACCAGAAGCTGGAAGAGGCAAGGAAGATCCTCTCCTAGAGCCTTCAGAGGGAGTGTGGTCCTGCAACACCTTGAGTGTGGACCTCTAACCTCCAACTGTGGTTTGTGTTGTTAGCTCTGCTGAGACCCTCTCTGTCCTGTGGTAGTCTGGAATAGAAAAGGTTGAACATCAGCGTGACTGCTCCAGAAGTAGCAGAGAAATAAACACACTCTTTTGTGTCAATGCTGCACTAGAGTTTAGATGAACTAGCCTGACCGAGGGAGGGCGTCCATAAACACGAGAGAGGCGTGGCGGGCTCTCTAGGTGGCGCCTGCATGGCCTGCTGGGTCTGTGGCGCGTGGGCAGTGTCATATGCAGAGTGCATGCATGCAGTCCCGTGGGACACTGTAATGTCCTGTGGTGTATTCAAGGGCAGCCTTGAGTGAGTCCGAAGTGGGACAGGGGTCAGGAATGTTCAGAGCTGGCTGTGCACAAGAGGGACTCACTAAGGAACTGGGGCTCTTTAGTTGTGGGCTTTAGGAGAGGGCTGATCAGAACATGACATCCGGGAAATCCAGGTCCCCTAGCATCTACTTTAATGCTGTGTACCGTTGTGGCAGCCTGTGCCTCTCCCCAAACTCACGCACGCATCACGTTACACCACAGACACACTCATCCTTCACAGCATGCACACACCTCACATCTACCACACACACACACACACACACACACACACAATAAACACACACAGTTCACAACACACCACGAGCACACCTCATATCATATCACACATGCACAATATTTCCCATGATCCCCAGACACACATACTTTCACTGTACACCAAATATATGTACACCTGTCACCACATCGCAATTACAGACACAATTCGCATCATGCCGTGAACATACACATGTCACATCACTGCACAAACACATTCCTCTCACATTGATCCCCTACCTTATATCATTACCAAGTGCACATATCACTCCATAAATCACCCCCAGCACCTCTCATCACCCCCAGTATGAACTGCATACCTCCACCAGACAGATGTATCTGCCCTCTTGTACTGCAGGTCACACCCCCACAGTCACACACTTCCTGATAGAGGAAGCACTGAGTGTCACGTGAAAACCTCATGCTTGTTCAGAGGAGAATGTTTGCGTGCAGCCAAGGGGATCCAGGGAGTCCTCCCTGATGTCCAGGTGGATGGGACAGTACAGCCCAGTGAGCGCATGTAGGGAGACTAGGACAGAGGCTGGAGGGACGGGGCCTAAACTCATGTGTCACAAAATGGAACGCATGCACCACTCCATCGGAGCACCTGCTGCATGTCTAAATGCAGATTCTGGGTCCCCAGCCCAGTCCTACTGAAGCAGCATGACTGGGTGGGCACAGAATCTACATTTCAGACAAGCTTCCCCCAGAGGTTTTCATGTGCACTAAAGGAGTGTTTGGAAAACACTAGTCTCTCAACTGTGCAATACCTTGACCAGCAGAGGAGGGGTTTAGAGCTTATTTGGAAGGCAATAGTGAGCCACTGAAGGTTTTGGGTGGGGGATGAGCAGGGCAAGGCTTTTGGAACATGAATTTTGCAGCAGTGTTTAGTCAAGACTGGAGAATTTGGGGGAAACTGAAGCAAGAAATAACAAAGAAGATCTGAACTGTGATGGGACAGGGGCTGGTTGGAAAGACTACTATGTGAACCCCATTGACATCAGCGCCCCCATAAACCCACCAACAGGACTCTGCAGCCAGTCGAGCTGTTGCGGGGGGATTTGGGGAGGCCTTGATTTGAAAGACATCTACACAGGACCTGGGTGGACCCCATTTCCAGAAGGCAAGGGCCCAGTAGTTTCTGGGGCCAGGGCTTGCCCCAGGTTGTCACCCCACTCCTCTTTATCTCCTCAACTGGAAGACCAAAGGCTCCATCCCTGCTCTGCTTCCCAGGCTGCACTTGGCCTCAGGAGCCAGGTCGGCAGGAGTTCAGGGGCCCCGTCTGCCTCAGTTAACATCACACATGAGTTCTGGACTACAGCCAGGCTAGCCACAGGCCACTTGCAAATTGCCAGCTACAAGTGGTACTTAAAATCTCTGTGTGAATGACACATGGAAATAGACCTATCTCTGGGCAGGGAAGGAATGGAAGGTCCCTAACATTGGACAGAGGGCTGCATTGAAGGGGGCCTTCAGGTGAGACAGACATTTTCCCAGTCTGAGCTGCAAATCTCTCTGTATGGAAGTGAGTAGCTGTGGCTGGCCTGGGGTAGGTCATGGTCACATGTCCTCCTATGACCTGCTGCCCTCCATCCCCAGTGGGGGCTCCCCTGGGCTTGTGTCCCAGTTGTGGAGTAGGCTCTAAGCATGTTTGTGGCCCCAGGTCATGCCATTTACGCAGTTGTCCTGGGCTCAGGCTCGGGCAGGACCCTCAGGCAGACAGCCGGGGCTCCAGGAAGCCTACCCCGAGGAGAGCGAGAGGGCCCTATCTGTCCCATCTCAGGCTGCTTTGGGCCCTTGGTTTAACCACACACGTTCCTCCTTCTCGCGGGAGATCGCCTCCCTTTTCTTGCTAAGCTGGTGGCAAAATTCGGCGATCCCACCCCATCAGTCTGTGGAGTGTGAATCGGCCTGCAGACCCATGCCGCATCCACCATACTCTCTGCCCTCCATGTCAGACAGATGGAAAGGTGGGTGAGACCATGAGGCTGAACTGTGCCCTGGTTCAAGACCTCAGGATTGTCATGGCACCCTCAGCCTCCCAGACTCAGCCCTGCCCTACCCAGTGCTCCCCAGGCCCAGCTGGTCCCGAGCCCAAGCACGCACCCTGTCCAGGCTCTCACTTCTGATTTGCCTCCTGGACAGTCACACTGAAGCCATGTCCATCCTGGGCCCTTGGTGTCCTCGCTGTGACCCAATTGATATGCCCAGTTTCTGGGTTTCCCTCTCTCCCCTACCCAGTGCTCCCCAGGCCCAGCTGGTCCCGAGCCCAAGCACGCACCCTGTCCAGGCTTTCACTTCTGATTTGCCTCCTGGACAGTCACACCGAAGCCGTGTCCGTCCTGGGCCCTTGGTGTCCTCGCTGTGACCCAATTGATATGCCCAGTTTCTGGGTTTCCCTCTCTCTCGTCCCACAAGGGAGGCACTGCTGTGTCCCAGCCCTGGGGGTGACCTCACAGTCCCTGTGCTCTGTTTGGTCCCAGAGGCTGGCCTCACTCTGTCCAAGAAGCAATCTTTGCTCTTCCCCATCTCTGGACACTAGGATTCTGGAGACCCCAAAAGAGGACTCTGCTGCCCCTGCCACAGTCTGAGAGAGGAGCAAATTCCTCTCCCATGGTCTCCCCAAGATTTCAAGGGTAGCCAAGAGCAGCTCAGGCAAGGTGAAAGATGTGTGGCAGAGAAAGGACTCCTTGGCCTGAAGAGGGGCTGTGGGTACAGAAAGCTCGAGATTCTTCCTTCATCTTAGCTGCCCCCTGCGCTGTGCCAGGGAGAGACAGAGGGCTAAAACCGGGACGTTAACCCTTGGCCTGCCAGCTGCTTGGGACCCATGTGACAATGCTAAGTTTGGACCATACTTAAAATTTTGTCATTCCTTTGTCCCTCCACATTCTTCTTGTCTTGGAGGGCTGACCCGAGCTATCTATATCAAGATAGCCCTTTGCTTTCTAGCTTCTAGCTGCTTTAACCAATGGGGAGCCCCAGAAGGAGATGGGGGAGCAGCAGGAAAGTGAGGTGGGACAGGGAGATTTGCTCCCCTGGCTACCCACCCCCCGGGGGTTCCCACAAGCTGCTGTGTCCCTGCATTGAAGGTCACATAGCTCCTGCCAAGTCGCTTACCTAGCAGCTCTCTTTGCCCCTCCCCAGGTTCTGGGAGGGTTTCCTCCCCTCGCCGTTTACACTAGAGGTGGAATGGAGCCCCTCTCTACCCAAGGGCACTGCACCGTCCCTCCTGTTATCCAACACCCTGCCCACATCTTGGGAAACAGTTTTCTCATTAAACTTCCTTCGATGATCCAATGTGAGTGTCCATCTGTTTCCTGCTGGGACCCTGAAGAGCCAGCAAATGCTTACCGTGAATCCGATGCCCACCGTGGCCGAGAAAGAGCCTGGGATGAACTTGCCCTGGTCGAACTGAACCAGCAGAGATGTCTTTCCCACACCACTGTCGCCCACCAGGATGGTCTGAAAGGGGGCAACAGAGAGAGACGTCTTCTGCGTTGCTGACTGTGCCAAGGGCAGAGGAAAACCAAACGATGCATATTTTTTTCCCACTCGGCCTCACAGTCTTCCAACCATAGGTGCATAACCGGCCTGGGGTACCTGCTGCTGCACTCTGAAACCCATCATTGCTATGTTTGTGCCAAGTCCACGCTCCCCACTGGCAATTCCCAGCCAGAGGCAGAGCATTGCAGGGACGCTGGGACAGGCCTGCTCCCAGGAGACACAGGACTCCTCTAGTGGCAGCTTCAGCTCAAGGACTCCTTCCCTTGGGTCAGACTTGGGTCATGGTCTGATGGCTCTCCTGGCCTCTAGCCCATTTCTCTCACAGGTATTTCCCCTAATAAAATCCTTGCACATTTAATTCCCTTTTGACATCTGCTTCTTGGAAGACCTGGACTAATAGAATGTCCATGGATCTCCTTGTATGAGAAAGTCCCCCCAAAATGCCTGTGGAATAAAACAAAATCAGATGTCTGGGTCTGTGCCTCGGGAAGAGTTCACACCTGGCTCTGGAACGAGGCCTTGGAGGGGATAACATTTCAAAGAGAAGCAGATTTTGGGGAAGAGGGGGGATGGCCAATTTCCTCTGCGAGGTCTGTACTGGGAGTAAGTAGAGGTGAGAATTAGCCTAGAATTTCAGGTAAAATATTTGAAAGAAAATCATAAGCAACAGGGAAGAAATATACATGCATCCGGAAGCTGGTACCCTCTGTGAGTAAATGAATTAGTGGACAAATGCCTTAGTTTCAAAGTGGACAATAGCCACTTTCCAAAAACAATCATGAAGGTCATTGGAAAGGCTTAGGAGGTGCAAACTTTAGCTGGACTTGCGGAAACAGAAAGATGTAAAAAAAAAGAAACAACCCAAAACATAAAAACATAGAGGTTGGCAGGGTCTCCTTGGGCCCCAACCACTGTTCGGTTGACAGTGACATTGGAGGGAATCAGTACCTTTCATGTTGAACCTGAGGTTTTACATGATGTTGACTTTAGATGTTCCCTGGCTATGGTTCCCCCACCCCCACCTCCCAGACCAAATTCTATTCTGCTTTTATTTCCTCCTGGGTTAAAGAGCTCCATTTGTTTGCTATGTGCAGTGGGCTTTAATAATTTACATCTCAGATCTAACTTTCTCAGGCTTTAAGAAGCTCTTCCTAGAGAGAATATTCCAGAATGTGAGGAATAAGCCCATCTGTGTTCACCTCATTTATTTCCTAGAGGACATAACTGATTCTAATTCTTTTCCCTTTTATCCTTTTCCTTTCCTTTCTTCTCTCCTAGTAGGAAACTCCCATCTTCTTGGGACTTCTGGTTCAGTGGGGATGGTCCAGGGGTGCACCCAGATTTCACCATTTCAGATCCAGCTGAATCCTGGCTCAGGGCAGGGGAGGATGAGGCTCTCATGCTGGTCTTTTTAGCAGCACCAGGAATCTATTGACAGTGACTCCAAGAACTTTTTATCTGGGCCACAATGGAGAGCTCAGAGCTGATAGATTTACAAGCATTGTTGAATTATTTCCCCCCAAATCCAGAACCTCCGTTAGACCTGTCCCTCTTCTGTCTGTGCTCCTCCTTATGAGGCCAGGGGTTCACAGGGCCAAAGGCTCACGTCCCTCCTATAGACTACGCTGTGCCCCAAGCTCACAGCTTGTGTTGTATCCCTAGGTCTGAGGAGTGGCTGAGGGGTGGCTGCTGTAGGGGTGTGGAGAGAACTTGGATTTGCAGCCTGGGGTGTCCACATACATTCTCCTGAGAGTCTTTGGGATTGGGGTGTGCAGAAGAGGGAAGAGAAGGGGAGCAGCTTGTGAGGGAGGAGCTGGGGACTCGGGGCTGGCTGTCCCTAAGCTGTCGTGTTTTGGTGTGGAACTTCTGAGAATCCTACATTCTAACTGGCTTCCAGGTTGGTAGGAAGGTATTTTATCCAGGTGGGAAGACTGAACACCCTTCATTCTAAATCAAACTACATTTTTTAGCTTTATTCAGAATGTTAAAATATTATGACATATAGTGTGTGTGCCTCCATCTGTATTCTAGCCCCGGTCCCCCAAATGTTAGGGATGCGTCTGCCTAAATCCTTGCCTTAGATACACAGTGGAGTTTCTCTCTCCACTCAACCTCTGCTGGGATTTATCTGAAGTTTCTCCAGTTAGCTCTCAAGTTCACTGCTTGGAGAAGCTGAATGTCAAATTTTGGATGCAGATTTTTCACCGTGCCTTTCCTCTTCCATAGCATTTATGAAAATGTTAATTAATCGTGGTTCTGACGAAAACCTCTTTGTCAGCTTTGCCACCATTCAGACAAGTGTCTTTGTTCTTTCTTCTTAAGTCATTTTGTTTATGTCTGCATTTGTGCATCATCTACTTCCAAAGAGGATTTGAGGTGGTTTAAAAGAAAAACCGTATGTATGAGTGGGCAGTTCAAGATAGTGCCTGAGAAAATATACAGAGGAAAGGTGTGTGTGTGTGTGTGTGTGTGTGTGTGTGTGTGTGCGCGTGTGTGCATGTGTGTAAGGGGGTGGTTTGGGAAACAAATCTTCCACCCCAGAGTGAGGCTGGATTGTTACTGCATTTGAGCATTGCATTTGGTTCTAGATTTCCTGGCAGTCAAGACAAAATGGGAAACCAGATGGTGTGTGGTACTTGTCTGACAAAGAACGCCTGTGTCCTTTCAGTCAAAGAATATTTTCTCCTCGCAGCAGGCTGAGAGAAATCTGTTCTGTGGATTCTCATACAAGGGGCCCTGAATAACAAAATGGGCCTTTGCAGTTTTGCAAAAGATGCAAAGCTTTTCCTGTAGCTGCTGTATCGACCCTTGATAAAAACAGGGGCCTTACATTAAATCATTCATCAGTGGAGCTCTAGATGGTAGCTGGTTAATGCTGTCTAAGTACGCTTCTTTCCTGTGACTCCAGCATTCAAGGGCAGCACTTAGAGAACTTAGATGAATGGGTGGTTTCTATAGTTCCTAAAGTGGCTCTGGGTGACCTTCTTAAACAAAGCAGGAAATTCCAGTGCTACAAAGAAAAGATCGATAGATCTGCTACATAGAAATAAAAATGTTCTGGTTGACAGAAGATACCAGAAACGAGCTCAAATGAGAAATGAAACAGGGAACATAAGATATATGCAAGATACATGACAAAGCGTTAATATCTCTCATGATGTACAGAGCTCTCAGCAGAAAACCTCAGTAGAAAAATGAACAAAGGATATGAATAAGATATATTTCATGTGTGTGTATAGATGGTTAGTTTTATGTGTCCACTTGACTAGGCTGTAGTCCCAGTTATTCAATTCAACAGTAGATGTTGCTGAAGGTATTTTGTTGATGTTGGTTAATATCTACAGTTAGTTGATTTTAAGTCTTCAATAATCTTGGTGTGCATCACTGGGCATCACCCTATTAATTGAAAGACTTTAAGAGCAAAGCTGAAATTTCCCCAAAGAAGGAGAAATTCTGTCTCAAGACTGCAGTATCAGGGCCGGCCCAGTGGCGCACTCGGTAGAGTGCGGTGCTTGGGAGCACGGCGGCGCTTGGGAGTGTGGCGGCGCTCCCGCCGAGGGTTTGGATCC
>NW_007730863.1:5880-19159 GCF_000696425.1 Galeopterus variegatus | reverse complement strand
TGTGAGCCAATTCCTTGAAATAAATCTCTCAATTCCTTGAAATAAATCTCTCTCTCTCTCTGCATATATCCACCTGTTTCTGTTTCTCTGCCCCCATACATGCATAGCCTCCAAATTTATTAACTTGCCCTGCTGCCATGTTTTCTTTTTATATTTTTCCTTTATTAAAAAGCCCTAATAAATGTAACAGTCCAGTTGATGAAGTAAATTCATACATGAGTCATACTTTATTTAACCTGGAATAAATTGCTTTTCTACAGAAGAACAAAAGACTGGTAATGGGTACACGTACATGTATTTAACAGTGTTATCTCCATGTGGTAGGATTAGGAGTGATTTAAAAATGCATTCCTTGTGTTCATCTGTATTTCATTATTTTTCTATAACAAACACACATGACTTTTATAATTGGAAAAAAGTCTGTGTAATGTGTTAGGGAGGCACGTTGTGTAGGATAACTTTGGAAAGCGAAGAGGTATGCCAATGTCTAGCCTAACTGTTGCTGAACAAATGCTTGTTTCATTTTTCTAAATAAATCTAGCTCATTAATTAGTGCTTTAAAAAAGATCAAACTTTCTGGGCAGAGGGAGCTTGAACTGCAGCTACGATAGTCCCCACTTATTTGTGGGGGATCCTTTTCAAGACCTGCAGCTACGATAGTCCCCACTTATTTGTGGGGGATCCTTTTCAAGACCTGCAGTGGATGCCTGAAACCACATGTAGTGCTGAACTCTATATGTACTATGTTTTTTCCTACACATAAATACCTACGATAAAGTTTAATTTATAAATTAGACACAGTAAGAGATTAATAGCAATAAGTACTAATAAAGCAGAACGATTATAACAATTTGCCAGCATCACTACTCTTGCGCTTTGGGGCAGGTGGCATAGACAGTGGGGATCTGTTGGGCAAAGGAATGGTGCATGTCCTGAGTGGGGTGGAGCAGGATGGTATGAAATCTCATCACATTACTCAGAACGGTGCACACTTTAAAACTTNATAGCAATAAGTACTAATAAAGCAGAACGATTATAACAATTTGCCAGCATCACTACTCTTGTGCTTTGGGGCAGGTGGCATAGACAGTGGGGATCTGTTGGGCAAAGGAATGGTGCATGTCCTGAGTGGAGTGGAGCAGGATGGTATGAAATCTCATCACATTACTCAGAACGGTGCACACTTTAAAACTTAGGAATTGTTTATTTCTGGAATTTTCCATTTAATATTTTCAGACCATGGTTGATTGAGGGTACCAGAGACCTCCTGTTGTTTCAGCAAGTGAAATACATCACTTGCTGGGATGTCAAAGATCAAGGCGCCGGCAGATTTGGTGTCTGGTGGGGGGCCGCTTCCTCACAGAGGACCTTCTCACTGTGTCGTCACAGGGTGGAAGAGGTGGCGGAGCTCTCTGGGTCTCTTTTACAAGGGCACTAGTCCCATTCATGAGGGCTCCATCCTCATGACTTTGTCACCTCCCAAAGGCCCCACCTCCTAACACCATCACACTGGGGGTTAGGATTTCAACATATGAATTTTGGGGAACACAAACATTCAGATCATAATACCACTCTTTGGAGACCCGTGTTTTTCTCAAAATTAAACTTTGCCTCTGCCTGAATTCCTGGACAAGAACTTAGTTGAGATCCAATCTCCCATTCCATAGACTGCAGAAAAAGGGCATTAGATTTCGAACATGTTCAAGCTTGGTGGTATCAGTTCTTTGCCTTGTTAAATAGATCTCCAATTCATGATAAAACTTTCTTTCATTTCTAGGAAACCTGTTTTAAAAACAACCTTGCAGTGGACAACCTGATGACAACCAGCTCCAGGATTCTCTGTCTTATCAACTCTTTGATGTCAGGTTCCTTCTTCATCATCTGTACCGAACACGATCAAAGGACAGCCGTCTCCTGTCTCTGTCTCTCTCTCCCCACTCCGACCCCCCAAGAGGGAAGCACCATGGCCTGCTTATATGACCCAGACCTGGGTTTGAATCCTGACTCTGCCATTTACTAGCTATGTGACCTTTGACAAGTCACTTGCTCTCTGACCCTCAATTTCTGAATCTGAAAAATGGGAATACTATTGCCTTTCCCCAAGATTTGTAATGAGGATTCAATGTGATAACTATGCAAACTATAGAGCATAGCAAAAGTGGGCAGAAAAGATGAAGTGCAATTGGGTTCTCGGTGAACTGAAAGGTTCAGGAATGGTTGCTGAGAATGGTATGGTTTATAAGAACAGAGACTGGTTCTTGGATGCTAGACAGAGTCTCCCAGCAGAGCTTACAGGGCTAGGGGCAGAATGTGATAAAAATAGTGCATTCATTTATTCATTCTCTATCAATATTTGTTGATGACCTACTATGTGCCACATGCAGATCTACCCACTGGCAATACAGCCCTGTGGACTTCTATTTCAGACTGGGAGAGATCCAACTAAACTGGCCCTTTGGATACAGGAGCTCCTCCTCCTATAAAGAAGTTGGGTTCTGAAAAGATTATCTGTAGTTTGCAAGTTCAAATAACCAAGAGAAGTTTGGGATTGCAGTCCCTGGATGCAAGTCCACAAAATAGAAGTGTGAGTTGGCCTTCCAAAGCTTGAAAACCAGATATACGCTTTTTCCTTTTTGGTGTAATTTTTTATAGAATATCTTTTCCATAGTAGACAGTGTTGTGTACAATGAAAATCTGTTGAACNTTTTTTATAGAATATCTTTTCCATAGTAGACAGTGTTGTGTACAATGAAAATCTGTTGAACATTGAGTGACATAAGCTTATACAACATATCAGCACCTCCATCCGATTTCTGGAATAAACCATGCATTTCTGCAGGAAGAGATAAAAGATGAATGAAGTATAAACCTTAATTTTTAAATCTTTCTTCCCTTTCTTTAAAAATATGCTTTTTACATTTTTATTTATTTGTTTTTGGCAGCTGGCTGGTAAAGGGATCAGAATCCTTGAACTGGGTGTTATAACACTGTGCTCTAACCAACTGAGCTAACTGGCCAGCCCCCTAAACCTTGGTGTCAAAAGTGATTATCTTAGAGTGGTGAGACTAGGGGTGTATTAGTCCATTTTGTGTTGCTATAACAGAANATCTGGTGTGGGCCTCAGGCTGCTTCTACTCATGGCAGAAAACAGCAGGCGGCCAACAGGTACCAGCAAATCACAGGCGAGAGGAAGCAAGAGAGAGAGAGAGAGAGAGAGGAGGCGCCAGCGTCCTTTAAACAATCAGCTCTTGCGGGAACTAATAGAGCAGAACTCACTCACTACCCTTTGTGGCAAATCCCTAGAAGCGTCACTGAGCTTGGCCCAGGTGGGCTCTCAGCAGAGCATTAATCCATTCATGAGGGATCCGCCCCCATGACTCAATCAGTTTCCAACACTACCACACCGGGGATCAAATTTCCACATGAGTTTTGGAGGGGACAACACATCCAAACTCCATCAAGGGGCAACTAAATGTGTATATATAACCTTATCTGTATTTCACAATTCATCATGACTCAATCAGTTTCCAACACTACCACACCGGGGATCAAATTTCCACATGAGTTTTGGAGGGGACAACACACCCAAACTCCATCAAGGGGCAACTAAATGTGTATATATAACCTTATCTGTATTTCACAATTCATTTCACTAAAATGAATATGTATTACTTCTGTAAGTTAGACAAACATTATTTTGAATCACAAGCCACAGATGGCTCTAGAGGTCTGAGGTCTGCTGTGATCTGAACACAGCAGAGGGAGTGGCGAGGGTGGGGGCTGGGGACAGGAGAGGCAGGAGGGGCCATCGTGAGAGCTGGGAGGGAAGGATGGAAAGGAGAGGCCCAGAGTGGGCAGATGCCACGCACTGGCAGCTGGGCAGCTGAAGCTATAGAGAGCGGAAGGCTGCACAGCTGCTGTCAGGTGGGTCTAGTATTTGTGGGGTCTTTTAGTTTTCTATTGCTACAACAAACTGCCCCAAACTCAGTGGCATGCAAGTTTGTGAGTTGTCAGTTTAGCATAGGTGGCTGTTCTGTTCTCAGGTGGTCTCCCTTGCGTGTCTGGGGGTCCATGGGCTGTCATCTGGGCAGCTTGACTGTGCTCCATGGGTCCCTGATGTCCACCCAGCAGGCCGGCCAGGGTGCATCTTCCCCATGGAAGCCTTCACAGCTGGGGTCAGAAGACCTTCACTTCTGCTGCATTTTATTAGGCGAGGTAGGTCACGTATCTGGCCCAGAGTCAAGGGGGTGTGGAAATAGACTGCCTCCTTAGTGAGAAGAACTACAAAGTCAAAGGTCATATATCCAGGGAGAGATTATTCATCCATCTACCATGGGCTGGAAACTGGTGCAATTCTGGGGGCATGATCGGAAAATTATGAATACAAAGCTTGGTACAGGACCTTGAAAAGAGCTTGATCGAGCAAGGGGTGCTGATGTTTACGCTCTATCAGCTTTGTGGCAAATCCCTAGAAGCGTCACTGAGTTGGCCCAGGTGGGCTCTCAGCAGAGCTGCAGCTGCGCTGGTGGCACAGCCGGCGAGGCCCCTGACCTGAGCACCTGTTGGCTCAGTCCAAGGAAATCTGGCCAAAAGCTCTTTCCTGTTGCTTCTCTGCTGAGAGTTCTTTGGTTTTCTTCAGTTCTTTCTATTTTAGACTTTGGTTTTCATAATTCTCGGTGGGCCTTGCAATGAACTTCTCGTAGAAAATCTATTGCAGGGTGGGAGAGATCCAACAAAAATGGCCCTTTCAGCACAGGAGCTCCTCCGTCTATGAACAGGCTGGGTTCTGAAAAGGTCGTCTGTAGTTTGCAAGTGGCGAGAGAAGTAGCTTGAGCAAGTATCCGTCCTTGTATCCAGGAGGACCCAACAAATGCATCAACACACACACACACACATGAACCACAGCACTTGGATATACACATGCACACACAACACACACACATCCCACTAGATACACATGTGCAGTACACACGTGTACACACAGCTCCTCCTTACAAACATGATTATGCACAGCACAGTGTGCCCACATGCATTTGCATACATACATGCACACATGCATGTACACACACCTGAGTGCTTTAGGGCAGGGAGAATCTGAGATGACCTGTCCAATCCTTCCTTTCACAGATAGGGATATGGAAGCCAGGAGGTAACTGGCTCATGTCCAAGTCAAGGGCCAAGCCAGGACCGGGGCCTCAAATGGATTTTTGAGGATACAAGGCCCCCAGAATAGCCCACTCGCCTGCATTCCCCATAGGCCCTTGGTTAGAAGAGCTGTCTGGCCACACTTGGAGCCCCTTGCATGGTTCTCTGTCAATGATTCAAAGGGGAATCCTCCTGTGGTAGGCTGTCTTGGAAGGGGCTGGGATCAGAGCATCGGCCACAGGCAGATCTTCTGGCAGACAGTTTTGTTCACTTCTTGCAGCCCGTGCCCAGGAAAGGAAAGTTTACCCCATGACCCTCGACTCATGTGCCTCCTTGTTTTTCAGGCTGACCATCCTGCTTAGTTCCTGGTCATTTTCCCTGGAAGCCAAGGCTTCCTTGTGGCACAGGGCCAATGTCTCCCAGTGTACCTGCACAGGGCTCTGGGCAGAGGACCTACGTGACGAGCAGTGGGGATCGAAGGGCTATCTGAATCCTCACTGTGGGTTATTGACCTTACTTTATGGTCTACAGATATGCAAACTGAGAGGCTGTCTCTGGCCACATCCTGGAAAAACCCCGGCACATCCTGGAAAAACCCCGGCTTATCAGTTGCTGTGTTTTCCTGTGCAAATAATCCTCTGGCACACCTAGTCATTCCTGATTAGGGTGTGAGGGAGTTGTGTCCCTCCTTGGGACTCAAGGTGTCACAGGGTGTGTGACACATAGCAAAAATGGCTCCTGGTGCAAAATACGAGAAAGGCCCAATCCTTTCATAACCTCTGTGCTCCACTGGAGGGCTGCTGGGACCTCTTGGGGGAGGGGAGATGGGGGATAGGCATGGTTGTCAGAGAGAAGGGAGTGAAGCGGCAAAGCTGGTGCTTCCTTTTTTCTTTCTTTCTCTCTCTCTCTCTCTTTCTTTCTTCAACACATAGTTATTATAAGGCAGGGGGTGGGAGTGAGAGGGTAATAGTCATGAGCAATGAGCTGGTTTCTTCAGGGAGGCCTTCCTGGTATAGTTGACAAGTTTCCGGATGATTTGGGCTAAGTCGAAATCCACAGGATCTCACCTGGTGGGCTGGGCACAGCGGTAAGACTTCCCACAGCGTGTTCTCAGGACAAAGCCTTCTTGCCCACTGGACCAATAATCATCTGCTCACATCTTCCTGCTGTTTGGGCCCCTTTCTTTGCAGTCTCGGTTTTGATACCCTGTCAGCCTCTTCACCCACTCATTCCAATCGCTGGTCTAGAATCTCTCCTCTGGCTTTCTGACTTTGGCCCCAGCCCCCCTCAATCCCATTGAACTCCTGGCTTTCTGGGCTCCTGAGAATCCGGCTACACCTGAAATTCCAGGTTTAGGGCATTCTGTCTATCAGTCTTGACTCTAACACTCCTCTGGTGGAGCTGGGTCCCCCCCGCCCCGACCCCCAGCCTTCCCGACAGGGGAGGAGGATTGGATAAGGGTCAGCCAGACCCAGTGGGTCTGTACCTGCAAATTTCTACAAGACAGCGAGCCCCAGGTTCTTTTCTCAGAGAATGCATTGTGGCCCGGGACGGGGAGCTTTCTCAAAAGCTTATTCATGAGTACTGTGACCTCTTGCATTGCTCACTGTCCTGAAGTTTCACCCATTTCACCTCCTTCCTCTTTCAGTCGTATTCACCAGTAGGAAGTGGCAGAGGAGGAAGTGCAGGAGCGAGAGTGAGCAAAAGCAGAAGGCTGGAGGGGCAGGAGCGGAGTCTGTAGTTTGCTCTTGCTCGACAGGGCCCGGTGTGAGGAGAAAATGCACCTGCTGCTCCTTTTCCACCTCTTCTGGCTCTCAGGTGAGCAGGGCCTGGGTCTGTCCTTGGGAAAAGCTTAGCCAGCAGGAGGAAGCGGCTGGCAGATGGAGGAGGGGGCCCAGCAAGAAGGCCGTCTTAGTGGCATGAGCCCCTCTGTGTGCCCATCCACCCACTCACTCGCTCCCCCAGCGTTTCAGCGCCTGAGCATGGCCTTCGTAATGGACCCAGCGCAAGGCCTAATTCCTGACCACCCAGGGCCGGGTGATTTACAGACTCATGGGCCCCACGGGTCAGGGAAAGCGGAGGAGCCCTGGTTGTTCAGGAGAGCTGGCAAATACTGATCCCTTGTGGATGTGTTATAGCAAGGGAGGGCTTCGGGGAAGAAGGGAGGGTGGAGGGGCTTTGGAGGAAGGAAAGGGGGAGTTTGCCAGATGGGGAGAAAGAGGTGAGTGTAGGCATCTGGGCAGAAGGAAATAATAGAAGTTACTGAGAGACCAGGCAGGACAAGAGGAGGTAAGCCCAATAGGGATGAAGAGAAAGGAGGGACTGAGAGGTGGGCAGAGATAGAGGGTTGATGGTTTAATTTGGTGGGCACGATCTTGATTAAAAATGAAGGGGATTTTAGGGCCGGCCCGATGGCGCACTAGTGCGCCGCTTGGGAGCGTGGTGGCGCTCCCGCTGAGGGTTCGGATCCCACATACAGACCGGTTCCCGCTCACTGGCTGAGCGAGGTGCGGGCACAACACCGAGGGTTGCGATCCCGTTGCTGGACACAAAAAAAGACAAAAAGGAAAAAAAAAAAATGAAGGGGATTTTCTTGGCTTCTCTGTGTTGGAGGACCCCAGGCTCAGCCCTTGGGCCTCTTCTCTAGTATGTAGAGTCACCTCCTTGCTGATCTCACCTGCCCTCTTGGCTGGAAATCCCACCCCTGTGCAGATGACTTCCAATTTTATATCCTTACCCTGGACATCTCCCAGGACTCCAGAATCTTATAGTCTATTCAACACGTCCAGTGTAAGAGATCACGGTGGTCATGAATATGCAGTGATCATGTGACACTTCAAATGTGACCTGGCCAGATGTTCCCCCTTGAATCCCTTTCTCCCCCAGTCTTCCTCTTCTTTGTGTTTGCAGACTCCATCTTTTCTGGTGCTTAGGCAAAACTTGGAGGGCATCCACCTCTTTCTCTCATATCTTATAATGATCTTTAAAAATGTGAGCCAGATCATGGCTCTCCTCTGGTCAAAATCCTCCAAGGACTTCCCATCTTACTTAGTTAAAACCCAGAGTCCTTATAGGATGCTCACAATCTGGTTCCTCCTGCTGCATCCTCTCCCTGGTCTCCTCCTCTACTCCCCTCACCCAGTTCAACCTGCTCCAGCCACACTGTCCTCTTAGGTGCTCTTTAGCCATGCTAGGCACACTCCTGCCCCAGGACTTTTGAACTTGCTGTTCTCTCTGCACAGAATGTTCTTCCCAGGCAGCCATAAGCTCCATCCAGTTCCTCAGATTCTCCATGTCTTTACTTCTCACTGTGGCCTTTGTTCATGCCCTCATTAAAAGTGCAATTCCCTTGCATTCTTTTTCTGCATTATCTCTCCCCTCCCTTCTGTCACCTCAACAGAATGTAAACTTCAAGAGGGGCAGGGATTTTTGTGCCTACAACCATACCAGGTACTGATTAGACAAGTAGTAAGTATTAGCTGAATGAGTGAAAGTATCCAATAGAGAGGGAATAAATGCTTGCTACAATGTGCCCACCCCCGAGTCTTTCTCCTGCTTTCATAGAACTGAACAATTAAGACTCTTAAAATTAATTGCCTAGGACATACGTTGCTGATGGGAATATACAATGGTGCAGCCACTTTAGAAAACAATTGACAGTTCCTCAAAATGTTAAAACATAGAATTACCACATGACCCAGCAATTCCACTCCTAGATATATAGCCAAGAGAATTGAAAAGACATGTCTACATAAAAACTTGTACATAAGTGTTTGTGAGAACTGTATGAATCCATTTCTATTGCTTATAACAGAAATACCTGAAACTGGTATTCATGGAGAAAACAATATTTATTGCTTAAGGTTTAGGAGGCTGGGAAATCCACAGTGCAGGGGGCACATCTGGTGAGGGCCTTGCTGGTGGTGGCTCTACAGCAATGCAGGAGGTCACATGGCAAATGGCTTGAGTGCGCAGAGCTAACCTCTTCATTTGCTCTCTCTTTTTAAAGCCATCAGAACCTCGCCCATTACTCCCGTTAAGCCATCAATGGATTAATCCATTCAGTAGGGCGCAGTCCTCACAATCTAATCACCTCTTCAAGGCCACATCTTTCAATTGCCATAATAGGATTTCCCATTCTCTTAACACTGACACAGTGTGGATTAAGTTTTCAACATCAGCTTTGGGGGACAAGCATATCCAACCAATATCAACATTACTCATAATATCCAAAAAGTGAAAAAAACCCACAGTCCATCAATTGATGAATGGATAAATAAGATGTGGTATACCCATACAGTGGAATATTATTCAGCCACGAAAAGCAATGAAATACTGGCACATGCTACAACATGGCTGTTGAAAACATCATTCTAAGTGAAAGACACCAGACATGAAAGGCCATATAGTGCATAAGTCCATTCATATGAAATGTTCAGAGGAGGAAAATCCACAGAGATAGATAGTAGGTTAGTGGTCTCCAGAAACTTCTGGAGGAAAGTGGGCTAGGGAGAGTGACTGCTAATGAGTTATCAGGTTTCTTTTTGGGGTGATAAAAATGTTCTGGAATTAGATCGTCGTGATGGTTGTGTAACTTTGTGAACATACTAAAAACCACTGAGTTGTACACTTTAAAAGAGTGAATTGTGTGGTATGTGAATTACATCTCAATTAAAAAAAGTAATTGGAGAGCAGAGAGAAAAACAGGAGCAGTAGAGTTCCCTTGAGAGAAGTTTCTGGGTAGCATGTGGCGTGCACGTGGATTGGAGGATTTGGAAAGGGGCATGGATGGCAACTGGCAGCCCTTAATGGTTTGGGATTCTTTTACATAGTCTGATTGGATCCTTCATTCTACCAGTCATGGAAATGAAAAAGATAATTTCAAGAAGCAATAAGTACTGTGAGCAAAACAGGATGAGGTGACATGACATAGTGGGACTCAGTGACGTGCTTTAAATAGGGTGGGCTGGAAGGACCCCTCTGAGGAGGACACATCTGAGCTGAGACCTGGAAGACGAGAAGGAGCAGACACTTAAGATCAGGGCCAGCTTTTCAGACTCAGGGACCATCAAGTGCAAGGCTCTGATGTTGAAATGAGCTTGGCCTTGGCACTTTTGAGAAACAGAAAGGTCAGCATGGCTTTGTCACATGCTTCAGAACAGCACATTGGGGCAGGTCTGGAGGAGATGATTATCTCTTTGGGAAAAAAGCCTTAGGGGAGGTAAGTGACTTGTCCAGGACCGCAAGGCTGGTAAGGGCAGGGCTGGGAGTGGTTCATGGATGCTTGGCCCGGGGTTTCAGCACAGAAATGGAGAAGGTGGACTGTGGGTGAGATGCTGAGACAAATCACCAGGCCTGGAAAGCACATTTGGGACTGCTTTTTTCTGGCATTTGGAAATGAGGGAACTTGGTGGTGAGCAGATGTGAGAGTCATGTTGGGGTGTGTGTGTATGGTTGGGTATGATTGAGGCAGATAGAAGGACCTGTCTCACAGGGGCAGAGAAGCTAGCAGGCACAGCTGTGTGTGCTGCTGTGGACCCCCGGTCACCTGCCTCTTCCATAGAACTTCCAACCACAAGCAACATATGTACCTGGTGCTCCTTCCCTCTTCTAAAAAGTTCATTGTTTGAAAATACACAAGAAAAAAATAACAGCCAGAAAATTCCTTCTGGGCTTTATGACAGTCATGTCCTGTGAGAAAGGAAGAGGTTTTTAATTTCCCAATTTTTTTTCTGGAGAAAAATGAGCTGCCTTGTCCAACTTAAGCCACATCATAAGTGGTGGCAGAGAGGGACAAGGCCCTGGTTGTCCTGACCCAGAGTGGAGAGCAGCTGCTGCCCTGTGCCCTGCCAGGGATGGGTCCAGTCTTGACTGTCACTTACTACCTGTGAGCAAGTCACTTCTCCCTGGTGCCCAGCTTCTTCCTAATCTAGGATAATTCCATGTGGTGTAGGTGGTGAGTAACCGCCAGATGAGAAAGCTGCTTCCTAGAGTTCAGGGCTGCCGTCTGTGTCACGAGGGTTCAGACAGCAGGACCGGAGCTCTGATGAGCTTGGAGGGGGGTAGGTGCCTGGGACAGAGGGTCCAAGAAGTGAATGGTTCAAAAATCGGGTCCAACACCAAATGCTCTGGCGAGAGGGCCAGGGCTGCTCAGAAGCTGAGCAATTCAGGATGGGGTGGCCATCTGTATCAGTTTCCTGTTGATGCTATGACAAAACACCACAATACACACTTACTATGTTATGGTTCTGCAGGTCAGAAGTCCTACAATCAAAGTGTTGACAGGGCCGTGTCCCTTCTGGGGACTCTAGGGGAGGATCTGCTTTCTTGTCTTTTCCAGTTTTCGGAGACCTCCAGCACTGTTTGGCTTGTGGCCACACCTCATTCTGACCTCTGCGTCCGTCACATCTCCTTCTCTGACTCTGACCCTCCTACCTCCCCCTTATAAGGAACCTTGTGATTACTTTAGCCCACCTGGATAACCCAGGATAATCTCTCCATCTCAGGGTCCTTAATCACATCTGCAAAGTCCCTTCTGGTATGTAAGGGAACATAGTCACAGGTCTGGGGGTTAGGATGTGGGTAGACTATTCTGTCTACCATACCATTAAACAGCCCTGCCCAGCCAGTAGGTTTTTTCCTGTGATTTTACAAGTGATAAATGTTCATTGTAGACACTTACGAAAGAACAGAAAAAAATAAGAGTTAGGAAAACAAGCCTCTGTCTGACTATAATCTTAATGCCCAAGGCAACCAGTTGTTAGCATTTTGGCTTATTTCCTTTCAATCTTTTTTTCTATTTGTATTTTAAAAGTTAGTAGAGATTATACTGTATATGAGATTAAAAAAAACCCATTTTTCTCTTAATAGGAGGATCTCCCATGTAATTAAGCATGATTGTCTGTTTTATATTTCGTTTTATACATAATTATTTCCCTAACCTCTATCTGACTATAATCTTAATGCCCAAGGCAACCAGTTGTTAACATTTTGGCTTATTTCCTTTCAATCTTTTTTTCTATTTGTATTTTAAAAGTTAGTAGAGATTATACTGTATATGAGATTAAAAAAAACCCATTTTTCCCTTAATAGGAGGATATCCCATGTAATTAAGCATGATTGTCTGTTTTATATTTCGTTTTATACATAATTATTTCCCTAACTGATAGAAGTTACCTTATCTTCTTCATTTTTGCTATTATGAATAATCACGTAATGAATCTGTGTACACATTTTTGTTAGCCTCTCTATTGCCTGAGGACCAAATCCTAGAAATAAAATGACTGCAGCAAAGGGCATGAATATATATATATTTTTAATCTTTTTTTACTGACCGGTAACGGGATCTCAACCCTCAGTGTCGCACCCGTACCGGGGACTGGCAACGGGATCGCAACCCTCGGTGTTGCGCCCGCAACGCACTCAGCCAGTGAGCGGGAACTGGTCTCTACATGGGATCTGAACCCTCGGCGGGAGCGCCGTTGCGCTCCCAAGCGGCGCACTCTCCAGTGCGCCACCGGGCCGGCCCAGGCACGAATATTTTTGATACATATTGCTATATTGCTTCCCATCATGGTTGAACTAATTTAATTCCTACCAGCAGTGTCCCACAGTGCCCATGTCACCTCAGCCATGCCGGTAATATGTCAGTCATAAAAATTTCATTGACTCAATATGTGAAAATGACATTGCTTAAGATGTTTTTATTTGTTGGATTACTTAAATTGAACATTTTGAATTTTATTATCCATCTGAATTTCCTCTTTGTGTCTTTTCTCTTCTTGGCTTTTATCAATTTTCCAAATGAGATTCTTAATGTTTTCCTCATATAAGTACACTTTTTATAAAGAGAAAGGATTTTCTCTGTTATTCATTCTAAGCAGTCCCCCCAATTTTTTCCTTGACTTTTCAGTCTTTTCTATTGTATATCCAAGTGTTATATTTATATATAGTCAAATTTATTGACTCTTTCTAGTATGATGTCTTCCATTAATTTTAAATTTAGAAAGTTATCCCTTTCATCTAGAGATTTTATAAAGATTCATTTCCATTTGCTTCCAGTTTAGTTTTTTATTTTTTGTGACCGGTAAGGGGATCGCAACCCTTGGTGTGGTGTCGCCCACACCGCGCTCAG
>NW_007730863.1:3849-4836 GCF_000696425.1 Galeopterus variegatus | reverse complement strand
TCCTTTTCTTGCTTAGTTTTGAAGTTTTCTATGAAATATATTATTCTCTTAAATAGAGAGGCCGTGAGGTCGGTTTTTAAGCTGTTTACTCTGTTCTGTTGATAGACTTATCTATTCTTGCTAGATTTCCAAGCTGATTTTTTTTTTCCTTTTTGTCTTTTTTCGTGACCGGAAACTGATCGCAACCCTCAGTGTCGCGCCCGTACCAGACCGGGACTGGCATCGGGATCGCAACCCTCGGTGTTGCACCCGCACCTCGCTCAACCAGTGAGCGGCCGGTCCATATGTGGGATCCGAACCCTCGGCGGGAGCGCCACCGCGCTTCCCAAGCGGCGCACTGTAGCAGTGCGCCACCGGGCCGGCCCTCCAAGCTGATTTTTATGGATGGCCTAAAAATGTGTTAACATCTGGCAGGAAAAGTTTTTCCTCTTTATGCATCTTTAAAATGTTAAATTCTCATCTGCTCGTTTATTCAGATCATCTCTAGCGTGCACACATATGCAGACACATCAACACACATGTATACTAGAGATGACCTGAATATATATACATATACATTTATGTTTATATATGCACACTAGAAATTATCTGAAAAAATATATATGTTCTAAAAATGTTCTGGGTCTTTTTTTTTAGTTAAATATATAAATTCATTTGAGAAGAAGGGGGCTCTTTTACTCTTTTACAATATCTAGCATTTTTATTCAGGATCGTAATATAGCTCTTTTTTTAATTTAAACCTTTCATGTCTCTCAATAAAATTTGGTTGTGTGTTTTTTTTCCCCTACAAGTCTTTATTGTTTCTGTGAAAGTCATTCCTAGTTATTTAATACACTTTTATTGCTTTTGTAAATGACCACTTTTCCACTTTATTTTCCAACTATTTATTACAGGTTTATAGGAAAGCCAGTGATTTTGTATATTTATCATGTATTTAGCCACTATGTTAAATTCAATAATGAACTAAAATATTTAAGATTTAAAAAT
>NW_007730863.1:0-641 GCF_000696425.1 Galeopterus variegatus | reverse complement strand
TTTTGGGGAAGTTTTCTTTCTTTCTTTCTTTCTTTTTTTGGTGGCTGGCCGGTCCAGATATCTGAACCCATGACCTTGGTGTTATAAAGCTGTGCTCTAACCAACCGAGCTAACTGGCCAGCTCCATGGGAAGTTTTAAACAATAGATTTGATTATTTAAATAGTTGTGAGATTATTTAGGTTTTCTATTTCTTTTGTGCTAATTTTAGCATATTGTATTATTTTTTCTAGAAACTTGTTTATTCCACACAAAACTTCAAATTTATTGGCATAAAGTTGTTTAAATATCCTTTTATTATCTTATTCTTTCACTGTCTTATCCTCTTGCTACTTTTTTTGATATGTGCAGGCCATGCAGTGATATCCCTCTTTTCATTCCTGATATCAGTTATTTAGGTCTTGTCTCTTTTTATCATAAATATCTTGCTAGGTGTTTTATTTATTTATTTTAACAACTCTTAGCTTTGTTTTCTTTTTTTTTTTTCTTTTTGTCTTTTTTTCATGACCGGTAATGGGATCACAACCCTCAGTGTTGTGCCCGTACCGCAACCGGCAACGGGATCGCAACCCTCGGTGTCGTGCCCACACCGCGCTCAGCCAGTGAGCGGACTGGTCTCTATATGGGATCCGAACCCTCGGCG
>NW_007730862.1:177097-177886 GCF_000696425.1 Galeopterus variegatus | reverse complement strand
AAATATAAAATTTGTTCTCATATCCATTTTGTTTATAATAAATTCTTAAAAGCAAAAGTAATAATAATGTTATTTTTTATAAGATGAGGAAGCAAAAATGTATGGTAACAATAGCACAAAGGGTCAGAGGGGGCAAATACAGGTAAAGTTTTAAGTTTTGTACGTTATAAGTGATGTGACATAATATTATTTGACAGTAGACTGTGATAGTAAAAGATGTGTCTTGAAAACCCTAGAAAATCAATAAAGAAATAAAATACAGAGGTATAGCTAAAACACCATTTGATGATAGTGGTTATCAAATGAAATTATAAAGCAACACTCAAACCATAAAAGGCAGAAAGTGAGAAGAAAATGAGCATAGAACAGGGGAGATGCATAGAAAACAAAGAGCAAGTTGTAAGACTTAATTCCAACCATATTGATAATTACATTCAATTTGAATAGTATAAACACTTCAATTAATGTGGAATATAAAACCCACAAGCCTGAGACAAAAGAAATATATGTTGTCTCTGCTCCTGATTTGCTTCAGTTGGGTCATGGCAGTGGTTTTAGAAAAGCCAAAGAATTCTGATACTCTCAATAAAATATTAACATCCTTATTGAATTAAACATTGAGCCTACAGTAATGCAAATTAAATTTTATTGTGAATCCAATCATAGGTACCAATAAAATTTGAAGAAATTTTGTTTCCTGTGATCTAATATTATTCTACTCTTATCAATGCTCCAGAAACCAGCTCACCTCAAGTACTCTATACCTATATTTCTATGTATGAATAAATG
>NW_007730862.1:174847-175476 GCF_000696425.1 Galeopterus variegatus | reverse complement strand
TTTTTATGTATATAAAATATATTTTTTCAATATATTTCAAATATTTAATACAAGATGGAATTAAAAATAGGAAAAGATTTTATTTTATCTCAATAAAACACCCACTTAACTTTAAAGCAGCAAGGCAAGAGATTCATTTTTGCTTTCATCAGCTAAAATGACCTTGCTGATTTCTGAAACTGGTATTCATTTACTTATGATAGAAAACTGATAGTTAGAAAACTTACATGAGGGAAAAAGAATGCTGAAAGGCTGATTAGTGCAAGATGGGAAATGTTCAGAATCATTAAACTCTTTGAGACGGTTTTATCTATATCTTTCCAATATAGATAATGAGGTAATAAGTCAAAGACTACAAATTTAATTGTCATCCTGATATTATACATTCTAGGAAACTAAAATATTCTTGCAGCAATTTTATTTCATAAATTAGTATTTACTAATTCATCAAAAGTTAAAAATTAAAATATACATTTAGAATGGTGGATTTCATTAGCAATTTCATGAAAAACACATTTACTGCTTATATGAAGTTTATTTTAAACCCATGAATTGATATATTATCACTGTTTCCCAAATCTCACATTCTATCCTGAAATTGCATGTCTTTTGAGTTTAAAAATAACCTT
>NW_007730862.1:173077-173717 GCF_000696425.1 Galeopterus variegatus | reverse complement strand
TTTTCACTTTCAATAGCACTATAAGAATCTCCATTAAATTCAAAGTTAAGTGTAAACTGTACTTAAACAAATAAGTGATTTTAAAGACATTAGACTAATTTTTAACAATCCAAAAGTATTATGCTTATCCTCCTAGGCCTTTAAGCCACACTGTCACTTTTGCTGCTTTTAGTCTAATACAGCATCCCCTGAAGAGGGCATTTATAACAATGTCCATTTTTCTCTCTCTCCAGTAGGCATTCATTTATGTTTTCACAGTGTTAGGACTAAACTCTCTCTTAACAACTTTTGGCTTTGCCCACTTTTCTGAGCACACATTTACTTGTTCTCCTGAGACAGAAATGTTCTCCCAGCCAAACTCCATGAAGAGTAATCCTCACCAGTTCCCTCCAAATGTGTAGCTGCATGAACATTCTATATCAGTCAGTACAGTCTAGTTTATGTTGTCTTAGCAAGAAATTCCCAAATGTTCATAGCTTAAATCTACAAATGTCTATTTCTTCCTTGTGAAATGTATTCATCACCCGTGCCAGAGCTGATTATTGTAGTTACTCAGGTTTCCAGGGAGAAAAACTTAAGCAAACATTTTAAATATTACCAGTTGAGGAAAAAGAGAGGAAGGATGGATATTACTTTGGCA